>NC_084483.1:1200000-1500000 GCF_030035675.1 Rhineura floridana | reverse complement strand
CTACCCCTGTTCCCCTATGGGTCTCCAAACCTTTCCCCTCCCTCTCCAAGGGTCTTCAAACCTCCCCACCACTTACCTTATGACCTTGCTGCTGCTGCTGCTGCTCACTCAGTCGCTCGGCCCCTGCTAGGTCCTGGCTAGGGCCCGCCCATTAGGTCCCCTCTGCTGCCCCTCTCATCACGGTCACTGCCTCCTCCTTCTCACTGCCCTCCTCACCTGTGTCATGCTACTTGTGAACATAAGAACATAAGATAGCCCTGTCCTCCATGAATTTGTCTAATCTTCTTTTAAAGCCATCCAAGCTGGTGGCCATTACTGTGTCTTGCGGGAGCAAATGCCATAGTTTAACTATGCACTGAGTAAAGAAGTACTTCCTTTTGTCTGTCCTGAATCTTCCAACATTCAGCTTCTTTGAATGTCCACGAGTTCTAGTATTATGAGGGAGAAAAACATTTCTCTATCCACTTTCTCAATGCCATGCATAATTTTATACACTTCTATCATGTTTCCTCTGACCCGCCTTTTCTCCAAACTAAAAAGCCCCAAATGCTGCAACCTTTCCTCGTAAGGGAGTCGCTCCATCCCCTTGATCATTCTGGTTGCCCTCCTCTGAACCTTTTCCAACTCTATATCCTTTTTGAGATGAGGCGACCAGAACTGTACACAGTATTCCAAATGGGGCCGCACCATAGATTTATACAACGGCATTATATCAGATGTTCTATTTTCAATACCTTTCCTAATTATCCCTAGCATGGAATTTACCTTTTTCACAGCTGCCGCACACTGGGTCGACATTTTCATCGTGCTGTCCACTACAACCCCGAGGTCTCTCTCCTGGTCGGTCACTGCCAGTTCAGACCCCATGAGTGTATATGTGAAATTAAGATTTTTTGCCCCAATATGCATAATTTTATACTTGTTTATATTGAATTGCATTTGCCATTTTCCCGCCCATTCACTCAGTTTGGAGAGGTCTTTTTGGAGCTCTTTGCAATCCCTTTTTGTTTTAACAACCCTGAACAATTTAGTATCGTCAGCAAACTTGGCCACTTGACTGCTCACTCCTAATTCTAGGTCATTAATGAACAAGTTGAAAAGTACAGGTCCCAATACCGATCCTTGAGGGACTCCACTTTCTACAGCCTCCAATGGGAGAACTGTCCATTTATTCCTACTCTCTGCTTTCTGCTTCTTAACCAATTCCTTATTGAGGACATCTCCTCTTATTCCATGACTGCTAAGCTTCCTCAGAAGTCTTTGGTGAGGTACCTTGTCAAAAGCTTTTTGAAAGTCTAAGTACACTATGTCCACTGGATCACCTCTATCTATATGCTTGTTGACACTCTCAAAGAATTCTAATAGGTTACTGAGACAGGACTTTCCCTGGCAGAAGACATGCTGGCTCTGCCTCAGCAAGGCTTGTTCTTCTATGTGCTTGTTAATCTAGCTTTAATAGTACTTTCTACCAGTTTTCAGAAGTTAAGCTAACTGGCCTGTAATTTCCGGGATCCCCTCTGGATCCCTTTTTGAAGATTAGCGTTACATTGGCCACTTTCCAGTCCTCAGGCACGGAGGAGGACCCGAGGGACTAGTTACATATTTTAGTTAGCAGATCAGCAATTTTACATTTGAGTTCTTTGAGAACTCTCGGGTGGATGCCATCCAGGCCCGGTGATTTGTCAGTTTTTATATTGTCCATTAAGCCTAGAACTTCCTCTCTCGTTACCACTATTTGTCTAAGTTCCTCAGAATCCCTTTCTGCAAATGTTAGTTCAGGTTCAGGGATCTGCCCTATATCTTCCACTGTGAAGACAGATGCAAAGAATTCATTTAGCTTCTCTGCAATCTCCTTATCATTCTTTAGCACACCTTTGACTCCCTTATCATCCAAGGGTCCAATCGCCTCCCTAGATGGTCTCCTGCTTTGAATGTATTTATAGAAATTTTTGTTGTAGGTTTTTATGTTCTTAGCAATGTGCTCCTCAAATTCTTTTTTAGCATTCCTTATTGTCTTCTTGCATTTCTTTTGCCAGAGTTTGTGTTCCTTTTTTATTTTCTTCATTCGGACAATACTTCCATTTTCTGAAGGAAGACTTTTTGCCTCTAAGAGCTTCCTTGACTTTGCTCGTTAACCATGCTGGCATCTTCTTGGCCCTGGTGGTACCTTTTCTGATCTGCGGTATGCACTCCAGTTGAGCTTCTAATATAGTGTTTTTAAACAACTTCTAAGCATGTTCGAGTGATGTGACCCTCTGGACTTTGCTTTTCAGCTTTCTTTTTACCAATCCCCTCATTTTTGTGAAGTTTCCTCTTTTGAAGTCAAATGTGACAGTGTTGGATTTTCTTGGCAATTGGCCATTTACATGTATATTTAATTTAATAGCACCATGGTCACTGCTCCCAATCAGTTCGACAACACTTACATCTCGCACCAGGTCCCGGTCCCCACTGAGGATTAAGTCCAGGGTTGCTATCCCTCTGGTCGGTTCCATGACCAACTGGTCTAGGGCATAGTCATTTAGAATATCTAGAAATTTTGCTTCTTTGTCGTGACTGGAACACATATACGGCCAGTCTATGTCTGGGTAGTTGAAGTCACCCATTACTACCACATTTCCTAGTTTGGATGCTTCCTCAATTTCATATCTCATCTCAAGGTCTCCCTGAGCATTTTGATCAGGGGGACGATAGATCGTTCCCAGTATTAAATCACTCCTGGGGCATGGTATCACCACCCACAACGATTCTGTGGAGGAGTCCGCCTCTTTTGGGGTTTCAAGCTTGCTGGATTCAATGCCTTCTTTCACGTATAGAGCGACTCTGCCACCAATACGTCCTTCCCTGTTCTTCCAATATAGTTTATATCCAGGGATAACCGTATCCCACTGGTTTTCTCCATTCCACCAGGTCTCCATTATGCTCACTATATCAATGCTCTCCTCTAAGACCAAGCACTCCAGTTCTCCCATCTTGGTTCGGAGGCTCCTAGCATTAGCGTACAGGCACTTGTAAGCAGTGTCTCTCTTCAAGTGTCTTTGGCACTTGTGGTTTGGCCTGTGGTAATTTTGCTCTTCTGAATTTATATCCTGTGCCCCTGCTCTCACAATGCCTATTCTAGGCCTACCCCTTTTAAAATTTCATCATTTCTTTGGTTTTTATCCCAGGGGGGAGGTTTTTTCCGAACCAGACCTTTCTCAGCTCCTGTCGGGTTTCCCCCCTCAGTCAGTTTAAAAGCTGCTCTGCTACCTTTTTAATTTTAAGTGCCAGCAGTCTGGTTCCATTCTGGTTCAAGTGGAGCCCGTCCCTTTTGTACAGGCCCGGCTTGTCCCAAAATGTTCCCCAGTGCCTAACAAATCCAAACCCCTCCTCCTGACACCATCGTCTCATCCACTCATTTACAAAGCTGTGCCTGTCTGGCTGGTCCTGCGTGTGGAACTGGTAGCATTTCAGAGAAAGACACCTTGGATGTCCTGGCTTTCAGCATCCAACCTAGCAACCTAAATTGTGCTTCCAGGACCTCACGGCTGCATTTCCCCATGTCATTGGTGCCAACGTGCACCATGTCCACTGACTCCTCCCCAGCACTGTCTACCAAACTATCTAAACGACAGGCGATATCCGCAACCTTCGCGGTCTGCATGCCCATCACGCACCCTACTGTCTATGTTCCTAATGATCAAATCGCCCACTACAAGGATCCCTCCACCCCCTGGAGATATATCCTTGGCATGAGAGGATAGCTGCTCATCCCCCAAGGAATGGGTCCTTTCTAAGGGATCGTTTCCCTCTTCCTCGGCTGGATGCTCTCCTTCCCAGAGACCATCGTTCTCCATGATAGGAGAGCTATCATCCTTGGATTGGGACACAGCTATAATGTCCCTGAAGGCCTCCTCCACCCACCTCTCTGCCTCTCTCAGCTTTTCCAGGTCAGCCACCTTGGCCTCAAGGAAATGAAGTCGTTCCTGGAGAGCCAGGAGCTCATTGCACTGACAGCACACCCACGACTTCTGTCCAACAGTCGTACATGCTGCAGGCAGTGCAAAACACTGAAAAGCCCCCACACCCCTGCTGGCTTCTTACCTGCAACACTGGAAAGCCCCCACATCCCTGCTGGCTTCTTACATGCATCTGCAAAAGTGTTCACTGGTAGTGTTGTGCTTACAAAAATATAATATAGTAAGATAAGAAAAATATAATAGAGTAAGATATTTTTATGGCCGTTCAGGTAATTGTCTTCACATAATGTAGATCATTACCGTAGATCTCAAGACATGCCATTAAAGAAATTGTTCTATGGTGAGTTGTTTGTAGACTTGTGGCCTAAGCTTGCAGTCATAGGCTCACTCTCTTTGAGGCATGTCCCACTGAGATTAGTTGAATTGACTTCCACATTATGATCTTTGGGAAAGGGACTGTCATTTTTAAAACAGATGCTCAAACAAAAAAAAAGTAAAAATTTTATATAGTGTTCAGGATGTTGAATGATAGATGATTCCTAATGAAAAATAAAGGCATACAAGAACAGCCAAATAAACAAAAATATTAAAAGTAAGAAATATAAAAGTATTTTATTATATTAAAGGTGTACTACAATGTGGGAAATTTCATTCAGGATCTTCAGAAAAATCCAGGGTCCATTTGGTTACAATCAGCCTTTTATAGAATCCAGCTGAACTTTCTAGATTACATCTGTTCATTTGATACATTTAAAAGTGATTCTAGAGACTTCAGTTGGCTCATTTGATTAAATCTCATTTTAGAAAGTACTTTCCAGATACCATTAGACAGTGGTTTCCTACCTGTGTCTGCTTTTGTGTATGCAGTTGTAAAAGAATTACTAGATAAATTAAAAATTTAGAGGCTAAAATGTCTTTTCTACAATATTCAAAACCTGACTCCCTCAAATTACAAAGAATACACAGAGTGAGAGTTTCAAATGTCTTCATTCACACAATTCTTCCATGGTCTTTGTACAATATTTAGTAGAATACACAGTTAAGTGTGATGTTCACCTCTTGATATCAAGGGACCTATGAAATCTGGATCAAAATCCTTTCCCTTAAAGATGAGTAATTGGGGTTTTATATCAGAGCTTTGCCATTTATTCATCAGGGCTGGATCCTGTGCGATGCTCAATAGTTTAATGGGATATATGTTGTCAAATGCATAATTCATGTTACTTGGTTGCAATGCTATTTTTATGATATAGCTCCTGTACTGTGTGTGCAGAAGTCAAAATGTGAAGACTGCATGAGTACTCAAGTGCACCAGTGATGTTGAGCATGCAGGGAGCCCCCTTTTGTCAGACCAAAACTATTGTATGCCATTCCTGCCCAACCACAATAAGGCAAGGACACTGCAGCCCAGGTTTTTGTGACCAGAATGCCTGGCGGCTGCACAATGCCACGGCCTCAACACATGGCTTACAGTCCAATGTGACCCACAAGGCTATTTCCCCCAAACCACACCCACCTATCAATCAACTGATATCACTTGTGACATCAGCCAATGGGCAGGGGTATGTGCTTCAATTCTGCCTTGGCTGCTTGTGTCCTGGTAGGGAACAGGCGCTTGCAGCCAAAGCAGGATTTAACACCCCCAACCCTAATCAGGGAACAGTTGGGTGTAACCACAGCAAGCAGCCCTGGTTTTTTGCAGGCAGGGTTTTTTCAGCTGATGGGGAGCGGAGAAAGAAGCACTTTGCCAGTCAGTGACATCATGTGATTGACAGATGGGTTGTCCTGCCCACCCGACAAAATTGGCCCATGGTGTGTGTGTGCATGCAGAAGTCAAAATGTGAAGACTTCACAATATCTTTTATTTAGCCCCCAGAGTAAAAAAAAGGTTCCCCACCTCTGACGTAGATAGTGAGACACTAATATATAGGGCCGGCACCAGAGGATTGGTCCCTGGCCAAGGGCTCCTGCAACCCAGAGGGGCCTCTCCTTAGGGTGGGAGGGTAATGCTCCTGTTCTGAAGTACGCAGCAGTGTTGGCTCTTGACCCTGCAATGGATCGCAGAGAGGAAGCTCCCAGGGCCCCCCATACAACCTTGTGGGCACCCCAACTATTTCTCCTGTTGAGGTGAATGCTATGCGTGCATGCATGCCATCAACCAAGATGGCGGTGGAGGGAAGCCCCGATCACCATCTTGGTTGATGGCAGGCAGGCATGCCTGAGCAGTACACCCATCATTCACCACTTGTACTTATACTCTGTGCTTGTTTTATCTTTTATGTACACCGCCCAGAGAGCCTTCGGGCTTAGGGCGGTATATAAATTAAATTAAATAAATAAAATAAATAAATAAACAGGAGAGGTAGGCGGTGCATGTGGGCTGGTGCCCAAGGGCCTGGTCACATCTGGCACTGGCCCTGCTGCTAGATTCTCATTGCTGGGGGGATGAGTGGAGGTTGGGAAGCATTTTATACTTACCAGGAGATGCCAATGTGAGTGAGTGGTCTGGTTTGCCAGTTTACAGCAGCCACAGTTTCAAAGCCTTGTTATAATCTTGTGCTGGATGTTCCTTGCATCACCCACATCATCTAGTATGTATATAGGAGATTCTCCACACTACCCAGTTGTTTTTCATTGATGAGAGTCCAGCAGCTCCTTGCTAATAGTTATACGCCCTGCTCTGTCTGCTGTGCTTAACACTGGACTGTAATAAAAAAATTTCCAAGACCAATACTTAAAAAAAAAAAAAAAACACTGGTGGAGTTAAACAACTATCTTTAGATAACATTTTTGAAAATTTTGTAACACTACACATAACATTATGTTTTGTAAGGCTGTTACACAGGAGGGTCTGAACTAATAATAGCTAAAATAAGTAAATTCTAAGACTCGCATTTTATTTAAGAGCAAACGATTTGGAGACAGTGCTGTTTCTGAAGAGAAAGCTGGTTAGATCATGGGAATGTTCAAGGCATGTGCCTCAGCTGGAAGATGGCTCCAGGTACATGCAGCAAGGAATAAGTATGTTAGCCGAATAGCTTCAACTGGATTTTGCACATGTAAACAAACACGTCATGCCTTAGGATACACCAAATGCCAGAAATGAAGAACATTTCAGCAGCAGAATGGCTAATCCTTAGGATAGCCTGAAAGGAGCCTATTGGTTCACCCTGAAGGATGCCCTACAATTTTTCTATTCATCAAATGCAGCTAATCTTCTTAGATAGCCTTTAGGTTTGTGTAGCTAATGGCAAAAAAATAGTATACCAGTAACACACATTTCCAGAAAGGAAAGCTTCATATAAAGAAAGAAGATCAAGCAGGTCAAAAACACTGAAAATGAAAAGGCATAAACCTTCGCTGTGTAACTGATCAATGCACTGTAAGAAATGTGAAAGTCTTTTATACCTCAGCCTTCTTTATATCACTCCTCATTTGTGCCCTTTTCACTCTTTTTTTCAGATTGCATTTTAAATCAAAATATTTTCTGTGATTGCCTGTTATGCAGCATTAGGGTAAGTTCCATTTTTTGACAACCTTAAATTATATCTATATCAATACCTCTGTATACCCTAATAAATCTGAGCTAGTGGGGCACTTTACATAGTAAAATACATGTGCTAATATTTTAAAATCAAAGAGAAATTTGTTTCAGCAGAGGGGCACGTGAAATTGTATATATGCATAGTGGACTGCTCTCCAGAACACTAACCTTGGAATGTGCATGCAAGACACATATCCAAACCCATGTAATAAATTATTTCCAGCATTTAAAGCACCAAAGTAAAAATCTTTTTTGGTGATTTGAGTTGCTATTTTATTTTGCTTTATTTTAAAAAATGTGAGACCTTCTTTGAAAAATGACACCAAGTAAATAGTTTCACAAAGCAACAATCTAATCAATCTCACAAGCAGAATATAAATCAAAGATTTCATTAACTGCTAGTAGCAAGTTTAAATTGTAGCCTTGTCCATTATGTCTACCTATCTATGTATGTCCGAGTTATATTAAAAACCTTTAAATGGCTTTGTAATACCAGTCACATCTAGCTATTATAATAATTAATGATAGTGTTTTATAAATCAATATATGTATTCTTGATAAATTCATATCCAGTTAATGGTGTAATTTAAATAAAAAATTAATGTAATAAAGGACATACAGACATAGGCAGGAAATCTTTAAAGGTTAAGAGGCAAATTTGTCTAAATTCTTTTTTTTAACCTCATTTTTTTAGGGCGGGGAGAAGAAATGCCCATTGAAATCCAGTTGCCATTTGCTTAAAACAATAAACTTTACATGTTTGTTTGTCAAATTGGTTTTACTATTATTTATAATTTTGCAAGCCTGATGCTTCAGAAGCCTGTACTTCTGTAAAGATGCAACAAATCAGAAGGTAGAGTCAGAGCAGGTGTTCTCAACATGGATTCAGTAAAGAAAAAAACCTTCTAAAATGTAGTTTTAGATTTTTTAAATTTATGAACATCTTATTCCAGATGTTGGTAGTTCTATGTTCTTTATTATATATATGCTCCAAAACTCAAATAAATATAAAAATGTAGCTCCAAAATCATAAATGCTTTGCAGTGGTTGTGTAAATCCTCAAGATGTTTTCAACCAACAGAAATATGTTCTTTATCTGCTGTTCTAAATACAGTTAATCCAGTTTATTCAAAAAATAACATGGGAGTAACTTAGAAAAAAAACCTTAACTTCATTCCCCTCTTTTCCTCCCTAAGCTGCATGTTTCTATTAAATTACATAAAGTTTCTTTTATGGGTTATTGTATAGTTTACAGTTTATTTATAGCGTATAGCAAAAATGTATCCTGAAGAATAACACAAGATTAGAAAAACAATCCATATTACATATTATCACCCATAGCAATCTTAAACATATAATAATAATTGTTGCTTGTTTATATGTTGAACATTAAGCAAAGAATAGCTTACCAAATTGTGAAAAAAATTAAGCATGGCCATTGAGGCTGACATGATGCAGAAATGTTATTTTAATCCAGTGAGATTTGCTTCTGACATTTTTCTTAGCATTGCTTTGCCTTATTTAGAACAGTCTCCCTTGACAAGAATGGAGGATTTCAAGATCCCCCATGGAAAGAAAAAGGAATGGATTTGTGGTCTTTCACTTTAGTAATATACATTCATAAGCAATTGTTTTATGTTTCAATGTTTACATTTAAATTTCCATACACATTTGCATATAGTTTAGTGCTTGATGGATCAACACTTGGAGGGGACAGGGAAAGGAAAGATGACAGGGAGAGGAGAGATAAAAATGAGAGTATAGTTAGAAGTACATGTCCATGTGAACTTGAATAAAGTAATTCATTTAAGATGTATTGTGATTTTAGAAAAACCAAGCCACAGATTCCTAGGAAACCTAATTTAATTTTTTTTTAAATCAACTGTTACAAATAAGTGAAACACTGAGAAGTGTCAAGGTTTTTAAAATATACCTTAATTTTCCATTGTATTTTTCCTCTTGGGACTACATATGTTGCCTTCAAAAAACCCAGAACTATCTTATGTACCAGGACAGCCCACCAGCTACCTGAGTCTCAGGCAGTTTTAAGTCTTTCATTGCTTTAAGGATATGGCCTCTTATTACACCACTGCTTTCTACTAGTGAAACAGGAAATTTTAAAACATTACACTGTAAACATAAAAATAAAAATAGTTTAATCAGAAATGTAAACTATTTCATTTTCCTTAAAGCATAGCATCACAATAGTTCTCCACTTAATCATATGGATATAGTTGTCTGCTTTTAAATCATTGTACTAAATTTTGTAGTAAGATCAAAGTACCTGGTCATTTCACTAAAATTATCGTTCTCAGAATGTCTGTCAGACCGATGCATAACCAGCTATGAGGCAGATTTAGTCCTGTTAACTTCCATAGGAGTCTAAAAAAAAATCCTAGACAGTTAACTGGCATATATAAAACATTTACTTTTGGAGTAGTCCTTTTTAACTTCAATGGGATTATTCTGGACTAGGCAATTTAAGGCTTCACTAGCATCAGGCCAAAGTCCAAGCAGGGAAATTTAACTGGTTTGTGGATCAAATATTTTTTTCCCCTGTGTTTCAATCCCACTTGAGGCAAGTGAAGTGGATTAGTATTTAACCCACAAATTCTCTCAGGATTCACACCTGATTTCTTTACATAAGACAGAGCATCCATGTAAACAAATGTCTGACTCAGCCCGGTACAGTCAGCTCTCATCTGCAGATATTTACATTCACAAAACCGCATTGTTACAGCCAATGAAATTATGCAACAGTGACTTGTTAAAGAGGTTTTCCTCATCAGATAATGACAAGTTTAAGGAGTGCAGAGTGCTCAAGGCAAAGCCGAAGGTGCTCAGTGTGATCTGACCAGCTGATGGAGACCAAGATGCAGGTAATTATTGCTATTACAAAATGATGGGTTAAATCAAATAATCAGCTATTTTACCCTAATCTGTCCAATTGGACCAAGAGGGAGTTTATAGATATTCTGTTTGGAACATCATATTTGTACAATCAGCTTTGTCAGCTATAAGCTGGCAAATGTGTTGGAGAAATCAGAGAGCATTTCTCAGTAACAGCACAATTCCATTGGCTAAAAACATCTGACAGATATGACCATTCTCTCCAGCCTACACCATCCTATCCCCACTGGCCAGAGAGAGAATTTAAGAAAACCCAACGTCTTCACTGCACAGCAAAGCTGCTTTGCTTCTTCATGTGCCTTGCAATTACCAATTCCCTGTGACTGAAAACAGGCGTTGCTTATTAAGATACTGAAGCTTTTCCTCTAGAGGACATACTAATTTCTGTGCAGCAATCTCATGGACTTGTAGTAAGAGTCAGGGCTTCTGACGCACACATCATGATTTAAGGAGGCAAGGGCTGTGTTGCCATGTCAGTGTTAAAAGCTGTAATCTGTTTTTGAGGTTTTGACTGAAGTAAAAATCTGAAGGGGGAGGGACAAACACACACATGACAACATGCAATGACAAACAATCATCAGCTAGTTTAAAAGAATCCACCATTTTGCTTATAGTTATTGAGCTCAGTGTAACTAACCATCATGGATGGATTCATCGTTTGATAGAATATTTCTCGCTTAGCAGACAGCAAGTTGCCAAAGCTTTCTTCTATGGATCGTAGAGGACCCAGGTAGCCATGATAAGAAATGTATTGCAGTTTTACAAGTCTCATACAAAGCCACTGGGAGGAGGTGGAATCCAAACAAAGGATGTGTAAGCAATTTCATTTATTTTGATAAACCTCCCTCCTGCTCCAGAGCATTTTGCTGTCTTTGTCAAAGTGAATGACAACAATTTGGCCAACTCTCTCTAAGCCACGCTCAACAGTGACAGGCAAATTATCAGAGGCCCTGCACTCCTTATTATCAGAGGAGAAGTCATCAGGAGGACACGTGGAGGATCCCTCTCCCCTGTCACTATTTGTCAGTGGGACAAGGGCCACTGCTATGGGTAGCTGACAGGTAATTTCAACAATAACAATTACTCCTATTACTGGTGTCATAAACAATTCGCCCAAGGCATGACAATAGGAAAGCTTTATAATTCAATGCCATATAAATAAATGCCAGCAGGTAACAAGTAATTTAGCTGCAATCAAAGTTTGGCCCTGACATTAATATTGTTATTGCACGAAAATGGAAAATTGAAAAAAATTCAATAATTAAGAAAGGGTTCAAGGGCTAGAAAAGAACAGAAGCTTTAAAATAAACCTTTTAGATCCAGCTTGCATTTGCAATATATTATAGTTACTATTTCAGATGATATCAAAATTGTGATTTACCATGCTTGTTTCTGATTTAGACATAATATGAATTTCATTGTGTTACTGAATGTCTCCAGTTTAACCTGCATATTTAAAAAGTACATTAAGAATAAATGCATTTCTGCATTTCCCTATCAGTTCTACTACAGCCAAGTAATAAAACTAAGTATAAAAAGGCAAGTGCTTAAGACAATCTACTAGCAGTTTGAGCCCTATTAAGTCCAATTGGACAATACTGGAAGCAAGTCATCTTTACTAAGTTGTGGATTAGACAAAAAACAGATACGTACAAAATTCAGTACGTTATATGCTTCTGTTTCCAGTCTGATGAGAGCAACTGAAATTTGTTTTGTTATAAAGTGTCATAATAAAATGCTGCTTTCTCTTTTAATTTCTTGCCTTATTTTTATAAGCAGGGCCACAACTCTTACCAAAACAAAAATATCAACACTAAAAAATAAAGCACAAACAAGTCTTATTACTCCATGTTGATCTGACCAATTTGCAATTTTACTCTTTGTCCACTAAGACAATGTGGCATCACTTTGACAGGAGTAAAAGAATTTGAAAATCTCTAATTAGAAGAGCTGTGGAGCAATTAACGCATGTCAAATTTCACTTCATCAAGTGCCACTCTAATTTTCTCACTAAAAATTAATGGACTTTTTTTGTATGTCCCCTCAAGGCAATGTTGATTCAAATCTGCTCAAGATGCAGTGTTGCACAGCTAAGCATCTTCTTGATTACAATCCGACACACTTCTAACTCCTTTCATTCTCACTGCCACACATACTTTGTCAACAGTCAAATTACGCCATGCTGATAACAATGCATAATGGTGTTCCTCAAAGGAGGTGCCTGTCATGGAACAGTGTTTCATAAAATGCGCCATCTTCTTCACTAAGAAACATCACAGCTTTAAAACAAACTTTTTTGTGGCTTCACCAGTGCTTGCTCTGCAATGTTTCAGCGTGATTTAATTCATGTTAGATCATATGAATACAATGATGACTGCTTAAAGATGGCAAATGTAGAATGAAAAACCAAGGAGGATTTTATTTTTACCATTTCTTCTCCAAGACAGGTTTAGATGCAGTATCCTGGAATTGTACAACTACTGAGCAAAAGACAAAGACACTCCTCATGTGAACTGCCCTGTGATGTCAATGGCAAACCTTTTCTGAACAAAAACTGCAAGTTTTGGCTGAAAGACTGTAAACATGATAGAAAGTGCTCTTTTAATGGATAGTATTTTGATTCCAAATGAATTTGTTTAACAGGAGTATTTGCCAGATTCCACCAAAAGTGAAACAAATACATAAAAACCAGAGGATGTTGTCACAAATAGCCTTTTACATCAAAAAGGACTGTGTTGCAAAGAGAGAGAGAAAATGGACTCATCTTATCTTTATAAGAAGAAAAGTTTCTTTATTTATTTATGGTTGAGATGTAAGTGCGCAAAAGCTTTAGGGTGGGTGTGGGGATGCCTCTTCTTTGATCAAAGCTGACTTTCAAAGACCTTGGAAAATTTCCAGATTTATTCAAATGCCTTCCCTCCCCCAAATTAAAACATGTCTGTGTTGAACCACTAATTAGTGAGTTAACTACCATAATATACAACTTCGCTACAAATGTCAAACGTTATCTTTGGGTTTCATTGCTTCCTATCATTTTAACCATCTTACATTTACATTTTTATGCCAAATTTATCAGGGTCTAAGTTCTCTGTTGCCGAAACTTAATTAATCTGAATGGAAACAGACTGTTAGATAGTCCATCTTTTCATTATATTCCCTTATAATTTTGATGGTGTTACAATTAACAGCTTGGTGTTACTTTATAACAATGCTGTGCAATCCACAGATGGCTGCTTTACAAAATGTTCAGACATTTTTAGAGTTCTGTGGACAGTCACCTACATTTTTCCTTTGTCCCATTTTTGGCATTTACATTTGCAGAAAGCAGGTCTCAAGATGAACTGCTGAAGCATTTACAGCTCGGTGGTGGTGATGGTGGAAGTGTCATCAAAAGTTAAGCAATGAAGCTCATAAAGTACATTTTTTATTATTAATGGTTATTCCGTGTGCCTTAGAAATGTTAATGTGGGAATTAGACACAATATACTGTATAATATACATGGTGTATCAAAGACTGTTTTCAAGTGCAAAATCATCCTGGCATTTAAATAATAAGCAGGAATGGAACTTGTAAATAAATAGAGGGTGGGGGAGGGAAAGAAACACAGGATAAACATGTGAAAAGATATCTCTGATGGATAACAATGTTATGTTCAATATTTTTGCTTTTGTTTCCAAAATGCTAAATAAACAATACTTAATGCATCCCTCATCAGCCCCAAACCATGATGGCTCTGCACTCAAATAACAGGAAACATATTCAATTTTCCTAACAGAAGACAGTTCATTAAGCAGTGCCACATCAAATAAAACTTTAATTTCTCCAGCATCCGAGTCGCAATGAAAGCAATTGATGAAGATGAGCCATATGGTACTTCTATCAGCAAACACATATTGCTCATTCCCCAAAAGTTTTCTAATTCTGCTCCCCAGGCCTGTGTAATATAGATAATGTGCTCTGAGAGCAGCAACCATGAGCTATCTGGTGTACACTTCTAATACTGTATTTAATGGGAAATAATGAATCATAAAAGCCTGCGGAAGACTGCTTTTGCTAACCTAAATCTCAGCTGTAATTTCATTGTTCTGTGCCTAAGATGCTGTTTGCCCTTTCCAAACAACAGCAACTGAATGTAATAATGCAGCAGGTTCAAACCTGGGTGGGAGGAGAAATCCTTCTTAATACACCCAGGCTTCATTTAACTCTTGAGGCTCTGAAGATAATGAAACTATGATTACTTAAAGAGATTTGTATGCTATTTAAATATTACATACATATTTTGACATGCATACACAAACCATAGGGACACACTTATATCATCTACAATTATACTAAAAAATGTAGGTCTCCCAAATAGAAACAACTAAATGTGAAAAAAAGAATGATGCGAGACTCCAAAATCTGGAACTTTCCTAAGGTAATAACATCCAAACATTATAAGAATTCTTAAAAAGGATTTTTATTTTATTTTCCACGTCCAAAAAGAAGAAGAAATAGTCTCTGAATGATTGGTTTAATTAAGCCATCCAAGTCAATTTAAAATAATTAATTCACGAGGTTATATGTATTATGTTAAGATTTATACATTACAGAATCATGCAACTTTTTTTCCACTTACTTCCAAATTAAAATGTGTATCCAAAGGGGATTTAAATATCAACTCTCTAAGCAAAAATACATGGGTTTTTACAAATAAAAAACTTTACATGGCTAACAGATATATATCATTGGACTACCCTGAGAATTTTCTTTTAAAATGTTCTTAAACTACCATCTGCAAAAGTTCAGACTTTAATCCAGACTTAAATGTATGGTGCTTCCACTATATACAGTGGAAACATATTTAAGTGAATGTGTTCGGCAGTGTATAAACCACAAACAAATTAAAAAGAGAGACTTTTAAAAGTTAGAGATTGCCTTTTAAAAACCTTATTAAAATCAGCATGTTACATGTCTGCCTTTGAATTAGCTTTAAAGACTTGATTGCCTTCATTAATGCTGGTTGTTCGGGTGCTCCTCCGCAAATGTTCAAGTGTCTGGTTTCTCCACCTCCCCCCCCCCAATGCCCCATTGCTGATTCTTACTAGTTGTCTCCTTGGAGTTTTACCTCAATAAAATCTTACAATCTTAAAGAACATAATAATCTTCTTTATGCAGTAACATTTATCAGGAGATGAAATATACAAAACAAATGAGTATATTGAATACAGTGTCCTAAGACTAGGAACAGGCAAAATAAACTTGGCAATCTCCAAAATTGTAAGAAAAACTACCCATTTCCAAAACTAAGGTTGTTTTTTTTAAAAAAGACATATTGTTTATATTTCAAGAAAAACAAGTGTTTAACCGGTTCCCCCCCCCCCACCTCCAAACAGTGCAGAAACCTCTGCGTGCTCAGATGGGTTACAATGACAATGGTCTATTGCAATGTAAAACAAGCTTGAGGATAAAAAGGTGCTTTCTGTTACCATTTTATCAAAGCTGTTCACCTTCTAGCTTCAGGCAGCATTTTGCTGGAATTGCAGATATTTCTCTGTCCAGGCGCCTTTGTTTGTGCATCTCATTTGCATATATTTATCTCCAGCTGAGGGTGCTTTCAGCTCATTAAGGCCTCCCCTCACATTATTTCATAAGCCAGCTGCTAGGAGGGATTTCACCTGTGGTGACAGAAAAGAAGGGTGGAATAAAAAAAACAAACCCCCAAATTCTTCATAAAAAGGAAACCTTCTGACTCTCTTCCCCTATAAATGGGCAGCATTTGTGTTAAACAGCCTCTTGTCATGATAGATGCCTCCGAGGGTCAGGGGTGAAAGTTGATTTGAAGGTCAGGAGTAAAAGAACAGATGAACCAGACGCCAAACTGGTTCCTTAGCTGTCGGTGGGTGCAGCGGTACAACCAGGTCTTGAACCTTTTCCAACCTCTAATAAAACAGGCTAAGAATGTGAAGTGGATCAAGCAGGCCCCTGAGGAAGCTGCACAGGAAAACACACACACAAATAATATCAATATCAAGCAGCAAGAAGAAACAACTGAGGCAGCTCTCAGTAGTACAGGCATGCGTCTATTGTTTCAAGAGCTGGGGAATTAATTCCACTTATTTATTTAAGGCGTGTCAACTCACTGCCTAAACCTGTTTCAGTGTCAAGATGAATAAAACTTTTATGGCTCATAAAATAGAGTAATTCATCTCAATGTTCTTTGTGGTGCCTTTTCCTCCCCTGGCATATAGAGACGGGCCTCTGTTCGAAATCGTTGCAGCCAAATGTACTGTTGCTATGGGCTGCACCGTATGAGGGGGGGATTATTTGATTGGCAAATGGAACTCAGCGCACACAATAAATGCAGGCTAGGGTTAGTAGCTGAGTAATAGCCTCCGAAATTCTCACAGGCAGAGCCTCCCTGGACTGCATTTTCAGCCTGTATTGCTTCAAGTAATGAGCTGCAATGTTTATCTTAAAATATTTTAATAAATAAATAAATCTCAGCGAGGAATGTTTTCCACATTATATTATTCACCTACATCTGCCTCAGTCATCCATTTGGTTATGAAATTGGCACTTCTCAGTTATGTACTGATGAGAACAATACTAAATGTCTATAGTTATATAAAAACAAGTCCAATCTTTAATGCAATATTATATTATTTTTCTATCCAGGTGTGATTCGCAGTTAAAAAGCCTTATAATTGCAACATTGCCCCCACCCATGGGTTCAATCACAAAGTATAACTTTGAATTGTGTGCAGGTAAATGAGTCATAATCTGGTGAGTGAAAAGCAACAACATTTAAATGGATTATCTAGAGTTGTAAAGAGAGGGCAAATTTGCGTGCAACTTGTTTTAAAAGGAATTATAACACATGCAAACTAATGGGAAATAATTTATAACAGAACTCTATCCATACTAACAAAGAGAATTTAAGTTTTATGACATTTCTGTAAAATAAACATTTATGACATTTCTATAAAATAAAAATTCAAATGTTGGTTAGTGCTTAGACATATCTATTATATTCAGTTTGGTTCAGGCATTGGTTTGTTTATAGCGAAAGGTAATTTGGAATCAACTCTTGTCATTTTATTTAGTGCTTCATCCAAAATGCTCATCGTAGGAATACAGTGTTTTCATTGTGTGACTTGCAGGTCCTCTCCAAACTTACATTTCCTTTATGGATTCAGGTCGTTGTCACTTTTTCAGCATTCACTGTCTACAGTGTGAAGACATTCCCATGTTTAGCTTTAGCCCAACTGATCCAAACAAAATCTTGACCTGCAAAACCTCTGAAAGACACATAAAAATAGGAAATATTTGTAATTATCAAATTCTGCCTCAGAGTGGTTTTGATTGAAATGCCTCTAATTTTTTTTGAAATCTTGTTCAGACCTTTATTTATTTATTTTTAACAATTTCAATAAGTTTATTACAACTTTCTTGCCATTTGTTCTCTTTTAACAAATACTGGATACACTCCAGATCCCCAATAGATCTCTTACTCCCCCAAAACATCTTTAACGTCTCATTTTTCTTTTGTTTCTAATCTAATTGCTAATTCCTTCACTTGGTCAAGAAGTTAAAAATGTTAAGTGCTCGCAGTGCCTCCTTCCTCCCCCTCATATCTGTCTCTGTTTATGGAATGGGCCTTGGTTTCCTCCTTCGCTTGTTCAGCTCCAGGTCCTCAGGTCAGCAGACTGTAAATACACACAGCACTGCCCCAACCCATAAATCTGAGCAAAGGGCAGGCATATATATTCAGATAAGCAATGTGGAGGGGAAAGAAAGAAAAGGCAGAACAAACAGAGTCTGTAGAACAGCAGGCGCTTTCCTAGAAACAAAATTAAAATGCCAACACACCTCTTTGTAAGGCAGGGGGGAGGGAACTCTTGTTACTGAACATTGGTCTCTAAAAGATGAGTTTAACTTTGGAATGATCACCTTTCCCCTCCCACTGTTTATATACAAATCAGTAAAAAAAATGCATTTTATTACCTTAGAGACAGTGAAAATAAACAAAGACATTTCACTTACATTCTAACATGCTGTTCTGATGCCTCCCAACTACAACGGGTTGTTTTGGTTCCCAATTCCTCAACAACTTAAAAGACAAAGTTCGAAAGGATCAGATGAGATGATGTTGAAATTGCCTTACCACTCTTTCCATAAAAATGAATTACTGCATCAAATAAATTTGGTGCTAATGTTCGCCAAATTATGCTTGGATTATTGGTACCTACCTCTCCACATATATGGAAATTCTCATTTTACAATAATCTAAATCTTTGGGTGGCTTTGACAGGCTCTCATGAACATAAACCAGAGAGACTGGGTGTTACTCTAGGAAATTTATTTACCTCATTCTTAACATCCAAGTAGATAAGCTTTCATGTTGGGATCCAGCACAGACTGGAAAAAGATGCAGAAATTTCACAAACAAGTAATCTAGTGATTAAAGAAAATTAATTGCTACATGCTGGCTGCTTTTCCCTGAGCAAAGAAAGCAGAACTGACTGACATTTTGCACCTACACAAACATACCAAACTTCACAAAGACTTTCCTCCTCAGTTCATCCCGACTTTTCCTCACATTGCTCGCCTAGTCACCTCTCCAGCTCTCTGATATCTGGTGTAAATGGGACCTGCTGTTACACAGCTTTCCTTTTTCACTTTTATTCAGGTGAGGTGTAACATACTGCAGATGTACCAGTGATAGAAGCCATTACACTGAGAGCCTTTCCCTTCCTGAGTTGGAAAAGAAGTGAAAACTTCAGTTACTTGACAGGCCTCTGCAGAAAAGCAAAGCAGAGAAAGCAATTATTTTAAAGCCAATTCCCTCCTCAGGTTTTTTTTTTTTGGGGGGGTAGTTACATGAAAGAAGTGTAAATCAACTGGCTTTAGTTCAGGCAAATACTGGCAAGCAGTTGAATTAAAGGTTTTCAGTCACATGACAGGAGTTGTCTCCTTCCACACACACGAACATTCCAGACTTAGACTTTTTTCATCATGTGGATTTAGAAGACCATTTTCATCTCACAACTTTGAAACATTTACTTAAAATAAACATGCATAAAGAGTATAAATTTGGGGGTTTAATCTTGATCCCTCCCCTAGTTAATATTACAATGGAAGTACTTTTACATTTAAAACAGTTACACCAAATTGTCATATCAGTATTAGTTCCATAGGTGAAAATTGCTGATAGAGATACCTGGGAACAAATGAGAATCTGTCAAGACATTTGCTAACAATTTGTTTCTCAGCATTTGATGATATGACGAATGAGGCTTTTGTGCTGCCTATATGCGGATTTTAATTTATTTGCCGTAAGGTAAGCCTTGGTTTATGTTTTGCCCTATTGCAAAATTATCAACACAGTTTAAATATTTAAAGGTTTGCTTAAATGCTTCACAGTAAAACATGTGAACAAGTGAACACTGTAAATGTAATAACTTGGGCAAGGATATAAGCCAGTGTGGTGTAGTGGTTAGAGTGCTGGACCAGGACCTGGGAGACCAGGGTTCAAATCTCCACTCAGTCATGAAGTTTGCTGGGTGATGTTGGGCCAGTCACAGTCCTCAGCTTATCCCACCTCATAGGGTTATTATGAGGATAAAATGGAGAGGGAGGAGAACATGCCACCTTAAGCTCCTGAGAGGAAAAATGGGATATAAATGTAATAAATAAATACTGTAAATATTTATAGAAAAACACCTACCAAGATCAACAAAAATGAATGGAAACGGGGGAATTCCAGAAAAAAAACTAATTGAGGTGTTTGGGCAAAGATGTGCAAAGACCATTATTGGGATCTAAACATACTGTGACTGGAAGCTGCTGATGTAAATGCAGTCGTAGGAAATGTCATGAAGGAGTGCACATTACCCTTCATTAGTCCTTGGAGTTGTTTCTTTTGCCTATCACAAGTATAAGAGAAAATGTTTAAATTAATGCAAAGGATTTCTCTGATAACTGATAAATTGGAGTGGATGGCATATGCAATTGCCTTAATTCTTGCCGCCTCTGTCAAGACAATTGTCAGTTTTTGTCCAACACATAAAATGTTTGGCTTCCAAAAGGCTGCATACAGGCCTCTACTAGCACCCCAGAACCTCTCAGATCCTTCATAGCACCTGTTGAAAAGTTGCTCCTAAAAATTTAGGAAGGTGGTGAAGGATTCTCTAGAGAAGCATTTGATGCAGATGAGGCATTGCAGTATGAAGCAAACATTGGCAAAGCCCCTGAATGTGCATTTAGATGCACTTTAGGTGTCTAGAGTAAGCTCTTTGGATCCATTCCAGCAATCGGTATAAATTGAGAACAGTAGATTGGTAAACTTATATCACTTTATAACTCTCTCACTGAATAAATGGAAAAGTTCTATAATATTTTTCAGGTATATTTGTTTTCTCAGATAATGTGTCACAATTTTTTAAAAGGGAATAAAATGAATTGGTTTATAGCTATCAGATTCCCCTGAAATTGCAGAGACAATTTAGATGCAACTTAGAAGTCTGAATGTTTGGTTGGATAGCCCTAAAAATATGCAGGGCTTATCTAAGCCTCAGTAAAACCTATCAGTACCATTTTAAAACTCTGGAAATTGTGCTAAAACTGTCTTGAGAGAGGTATCATTCTTTACCACTACTTCCTGACTGAAACCAGGCTTGAGAAAATATGGGGAGAATAACTGTTTTGTGGTATTTCAGCTTTCAATCCCAGTAAAAACCAGGAAGTGCAGAAGTAGGTGAAAATTAAAATCACTAAGAAAATAAGTTTCACAAAGGCCTGATTCCCAAAAGCTGTCTGGCAAGCTGAAAAATCCCATTTATTTCTGCGAAGGTCTGTTATGAAGAATGCTTTCCACAGTCAAATCCTACTTTTGTATTCTAAATCCCTGTGTTGTCTGCTCCCTTCAAAAGTCAGACCAGTTCACAGTTTATCCAGGCCAGGCCAGTACATAAATCCCAAGTCATAAATCTATATGCTATCCCAGACTGCTGGATTTTGCATCTGTAACTGTGGAAAATGGAGAGCAAAAAGATTTATACAACTAGTGTAGACATAAGCCTCCCTGTTGATTCTTCAGCTGAAGGGCATCTCTGTTTTGTTGATTCAAAAAAGAATCTCTTGGTTGCATTCTTCTGTTGAGATGTAAATTCCTGAGATAAAACTAAATGAAGACATTTCTAGGAGGCGACAGATTTTCTAGATCCATTCCAGTTGGGATTCAGGTTTGGGTTTGGTATGGAAACTGCTTGGGTCACCCTGTACGATGACCTGTGTCAGGAGGGAGACAGGGAAGTGTGATTCGGTTGATCCTCCTTGATCTTTCAGTGGCTTCCGATACCATCCACAATGGTATCCTTCTGGGGTGACTGTTCGAGTTAGGTATTGGGGGCACCACATTCGGTAGTTCTATTCTTACTTGGATGGCTGGCTTCAGAAAGTGGTTCTTGGGGAGCATTGCTTGGCTCTGTGGGCTCTCCAGTATGGGGTCCTGCAAGGGTCAGTTCTGCCCCCCCCATGTTTAACATCTACATGAAACCGCTGAATGGGTTCATACAGAGTTTTGGAGTCCGTTGTCATCAGTATGCTGATGATACACAGCTCTATTTCTTCTTTTCATCTTCTGCAGGTGAGGCAGTGGATGTGCTGAATCAGTGCTTGGTTGCGATAGTGGACTGGAGAAGGGCCAATAAACTGAAGCTTAATCCAGACAAGACTGAGATGCTGTTGGTGGATGGTTCCTCTGACCTGCTGAGTGGTGTGCGACCTGCTCTAGATGGGGGTCACACTCCCTCTGAAGTAGTGGGCTCTTAGTTTGGGGGTTCTCCTGGATCCACTGGTGTTGCTTGAGGCACAGGAGGCCTCAGTGGTGCAAAGTGCCTTCCATCAGTTTAGGCTGGTGGCCCAACTATGACCCTATCTGGACAAGGATAACCTAGCTAAAGTAATCTATGCTCTGGTAACCTCAAGGTTGGGTTATTGCAATGCGCTTTACATGGGACTGCCTTTGACAAAGGTTTGGAAGCTTCAGTTAGTGCAGCATGCAGCTGTCCAATTGTTGATGGGTTCAGGGCGAACAGAGCATATAACACCTATCCTGTTCCAATTGCATTGGGTGCCTGTATGCTTCCAAGCTGAATTCAAAGAGCTGGTTTTGACCTATAAAGCTCTTTACAGCTCAGGTCCCCTTATCTTCTGAAATGCCTCTCCCAAGATGAACCTACCCAGACCCTTAGATCTTCCTCTGAGACCCTTCTCCAGCCCCCCCTCTGCCAGAGGCTTGGAGAGTGGTGACAAGGGAGAGAGCCCTTTCAGTTGTGGCTCCCCATCTGTGGAATATGCTCCCCAATGAGGTCCGTCTGCTGTCTTCGTTGCCATCTTTTTTAGCACCAGGTAAAGACATACCTTTTCTTCCAGGCATTTGCTAAATTAAGATGATGTTTTGTTTTTAATATGCTGCCTAACCTAACAAATCTATCAACAATAACAGCTGCACGGGGCTTTTGTAAGGGGTTGGATGATCTTATTAATATACCCGGTTGTTACAGTCCTAATACTTATGTGTCTGCTGTTCTAGTGTGACCAATGCAGGCTGCCCTTATGATCCATAGCACAATCCACACTGCAATATTGGCATGCCATTTTCTGCCCCATTATACCTACTTGTGTGTATGTATATTTAGGGTAGAGGAGCTTCTCCAGTGGTGGTGCATAAGTGATACATTGCAAGTAGTACCACCTGTGGAGTTGTAGTAAGCAATGAATTTATTAGAAACAGATGGAATGAATACTTTGGGGCATTTGTTGTGTTACTCATGTTTCTTATTTTAGGAAGCAAAAAGAGACATCTGTAGTACCTCTTGAAGTTGTTATGCTTCAACAAAGACATTTCAAAGGGAAATTCCGATGTGATGCTGTTGAATTGGAATTCTTGTCATGCCTGTTCATCACTAATGGACACTACTCATGCATCCACACTGACTGGACTGTGTATTCATTTGTACTCAGAATTATACTGTGGCACTCCTACCATTGTCTTTTGCTTTGACTGACCTTTTGACCTCACTTAAAAAAAAAAAGCGCACTTCTCCTCCCTGTACTAAAGGCATATATCTATTTAGGTGTCTGCTTCAGTGGAAACAGCCATTGTGGTCTGTAGCCTCTGACAGCCTTATATTCTTTTTTCTAATTCTCTTTTAAGCCATCAGTTGGTGGCCGTCATTACTCCTGAATTTCTCAGCCTTACCGAAAATATAACAGTAGAAAACCCTGTTTAGGTGTTCCCATTAGGGTTACCAGATGTCTGGTTTTTGGCTGGATATTCCAGCTTTTGGGGGTCCTCTCTGGGTGACTCACCTCAATTTCCAGACTCTCAGCTTCAATTTTTTAAAAAATTAAGTTTCTAGGTGGTCTGGTTCCCGAGATATACACAAAAACATCAGCCCCCCAACTGTTAAATCTGTTTAGATCTGTTATAGCAGCTCCTAGCTCTAACCTCACCCTTTCAGGATTGTAGCCAATAGGTGAAGCCAGGGCTGTGATTGTTGACCTCCAGGAAGTGCCTAGACCTCATTGCAATGCCAGAAAATGGTGGTTTTTTCCCTGTTTATCTGAAAATCTCATAAACTGGGTAAGTATATACTTTTTGTTTTTTTCCCTCTTGTGTACAAGAGTCAAACCCTGGGCTGTTGAAGAGGGCAGTGCTTTGAACACCTTCCCAATATGAAAGCTTTAATCTAATCGTTTTTCTGGGAGTAAATCCATTTAATTCAATAGGTCTTACTTTTGAGTAGACATGGTTAGGATTGTGCTGTAAATTAATGGGACTTTTGAGTGAACATAGCAAAGAATTGTGTTTGTGTTGTAAATCTTTCTCTTCCCTTCCAATCCTATTTCTAAAGCAATTAGGCAGGGCGTACTTAGGTATCACAGTTTTTATTATGTAGGAAACTAATATTGATTTTTAAAAAACGTTCTGCAATGACCAACTGGTTTGACAATAAGCTATTACATGGGGTGTATTTTTACATCTGCAGTGAGTGTGTGTATATAGTCTTTCCAACAACCCTGTGAGGTAGGGTTGGTGACTGGAAACCAAGGCAGCTCACAATAAGAAAAAAATCCCTTTAAAATCCAATAATCATAAAACAAGTATAAACAGTTGCAAAACAGCTTGAAGTGGCTTGATTCTGAATTTTGGGTTGGGTGAATGAACTTTATTTATTTATTATTTGTTTATTATTTGATTTATATCCTGCCCTTCCTCCCAGTAGGAGCCCAGGGCAGCAAACAAAAGCACTAAAAACACTTTAAAACATCATAGAATCAGACTTTAAAATATATTAAAACAAAACATCTTAAAAAACTTTTTTTAAAAAAAGAAAAGGTTTAAAAACATTAAAAAGCAATTCCAACACAAACACAGACGGGGATAAGGTCTCAGCTTAAAAGGCTTATTGAAAGAACAAGTTCTTTATCACTTGAGGTTACAGTTCTCTGCACACTTCCCTGTTTGAGTAAGCCCCATTGAATAAATTGAGACTTGCTTCTGAGTAAACAAACATCAGATTGCACTATAAATATCTTTACAGATTGCGTAAATAATAAACATATTTGATAGTCATGCTTATATAATTATTTCTTCATACTGTGTCCCAATAAGTATTTGATTTCACACTATGGTTGTAGATTATTTTTTCCTCTATATTTTTAGCTTGCCCTTCTTGCTTGGGGTGGTCATGTTTCTCCGTTGTTTTCATCCTGAGGGTTTGAGAGATGGTGAGTAGCCCATGGTCACCCATTACACTTTATATAGCTCATTTCCATTTTGAAAAATTAATTAAAACAATTTACATGCAGGCAGAATTTATTAAGTAGATCCACACAATACATTTAAAGCACATCCAACTCGCATTTAAAGCACATGACTTACCCTAAAGAATCCTGGGAAGTGTCGTTTCCCCCTCACAGTTAACAAACTACAGTTCCCATGATTCTGTGGTGGGATTCATGTGCTTCAAATGGGTGTTGAATGTGCTTTAAATGAATGGTGTGGATCTACCCTAGGTATGATATGCATTCAAGAGTGAATTGAAAATAACAATTTTAAAAGATACTTTAAAAAACAGGGGTAAGGTTGTAGCTCCTTGGTAGGGCATATGCTTTGTATGCAAAGGTCCAGAATTCAATTTCTGGAAAAGACTATTGCCTGGAATCCTAGAGAGCCAATGCTAGTCCAGGTCATCAGTACGGAGCTACATGGTACCAAATGGCCTGAGTCAGTATAAGGCAGATTCCTTTGTTCCTAAAAGTGGGAAGAGACTCAAGAGCCACAGTGACTCCAAAATGTATTTATATATTTTATTTACAACATTTACAGGCAGGCCCCGCTTATACGGCAGGTTCTGTTCTGGACTTCCACCGAAAAGCGGAAACCGCTGAAAAGCGGAACCCATTGAAGATAATGGTGTGTGTCACACGAAAATGACATAAAAATTGTGCGCGACGAGAAAAACCGCTGTAAAAGTGGAACAAGCGCCTTGAAGCGGGGACTTTCCCTAATTGAAAGCCACCACAATAGCGGAACGCCAAAAGGTGAAGCACCGTAAAGTGGGGCCCTCCTGTATATACCACTTTATTGTAAAAAATCTCAAAGCAGTTTACAGAAAGAATTAAAACAATAAAATTATTGGCAAAAATAGTTAAAGACAGGTATTTAAAAACATTCAAAATAATAAAACCAACAATGAGTTAAAAACAGATTTAAAAACACAGTAGCTTCTACATGCCTGGATAGGCTTGCCTAAACAAAAATGATTTTAGCAGGTGCTGAAAAGAGGCATCTGCCTAATGTCAATAGGCAAGGAGTTCCAAAGTGTAGGTGCTGCCACTTAACAGGACTGATTTCTTCCAAGAGCAGAACAAGTACTATGTGGCACTCATAACATGGAAAGCACACCTTGAACTTGGCCTGGTAACAAATCGGCAACCAAGGCAGATTTCAGAGCAGAGGTATTATGTGCTGCTAGGATCTCACTCATGTCAGCAATTGTGCTGCAGCATTCTGCATTAACTTCAGCCCTGGGTCAGGTTGTGCTGTATGGCGATTTCTGTGACCTTGGCTGACTGGCTGCCAGATTTTTTTAGTTTTGGTTTTCAGTTATTTATTCTGACTGGTTGTGGGATGCTAAGTTGTCTGCCTCACTCATAGGAATCTTGTTGTGGTTTGTATGCTATGCATTTAGGAAAGCATCACTATATTTTCTTTTTCTGTTTCTGTTTGCATTTCATTTACCTTTAACCTCACTCCCTTACATTCATAGAAGCAACAGCAGTGGTTCCATGTGCTCTGCTCAACCTCCTTAAACCCATTGATGATGCACCTTGTTGGTTGCATAGCAGTTTGTTTCTTGCCCAATAGTGGTAAAAGAGAATCCATATATTTGGAAGTGTGGCTGCAATTGTTGTTCCCTAGCTGCTGACTGTGAAGGTAGACCAAACCACATGTGTTTTCTCTCTGTCAATTATTACTCACTGGAATTGGGTTGGCTGTCAAAGTGAGTTTATAGCAGCCCACAGGCAGAGCTTGGAATTTTTTTGAACTACAACTCCCATCAGCACAATCCAGTGGCCACGCTGGCTGGGGCTAATGGGAGTTGTAGTTCAAAAAAGTAACTTTTCCAAGATCTGCCCACAGGGTAGACAGAAAGGGTAGAGAATCTTCTTACTCTTACTCATTTCTCAGACCTCTTTCTGAAGTGAAGGGTCAAATCTGTAAAGAGGTTTGGAGCAGCCATGTTAAAAGATAAGGGCAGGGCATTCCAGGCCAGGGGATGATTTTGGGGCCCCGTTTTGTTGTGCTATAATGTAAGAGTGACCCTCCAGATGGCAACAATGTGATAATATTGGGAAAGCACGGTAAAACAACTAATAAAGCAGAATTATGTGTGGATAGTCCAGTATAAATCAAACACAAATGCACGATTATTGCATCAATGACATGTTGCAGAATATACCTGCAAAACACCACCAGTCTGGAGCAGCCCTTGGTTTATCAAATATTCAGGTTTTTGATCCACTCATACATATGAATATGTTCTACTTTTGGAACATTCTTATCTCAGTGCTGAAGTAAGTAAAACAAAGGGGTTGGGCTGTTTTTTTAAATGTGTCCTGTGTTTTAAAAGTCCTACCTATGCAGACCCCATTTTAGAAAAAGCTGGTACATTTGAACAGCCCTACACATGCTCCTGGTGCAGAGAATGCACAGGAAACTTTTTCAAACATGAAATGGGAGTGGGGATTTCTTCTCACCAGTTCACCCAAGGGTTACTTAAAAATTACCTTTGCTCTTATTAATAGCATCCACCATAAAGTTGTTCTGATCCTTTTATTGTACTGCACTAATTAAAAATGCTCCGCAAGAGCTAGTACTGAGCTAATGAAAGGCCAATAAAATGAATTTGCAAATAGCACAGTTCTGTAATCAATTATCACATTTTTTTTGTAAAGGCATATTCATCTCAAAGAATAAGATGGAGTCATCTGGCTATGAGCAAACTGGATCTCTAAATGTTAATGAGCCCCAGATTTACCACCACTATAGAAAAAGGGTTTAATGGGGTGCAAATCTAATACATAGCACCACTCTGGGCAAGGCTATAGATCGAGGTATTTGTTCCTTTAAAAGCAGCATCTGTAATATTTAAAATTCCTGTGACTTTTGTACTGCCAACTTCTGAAAGATGTTACTGAGAACATTAATGAGAGTTGGGTACATAGTAAAAACATCTCATGAAGATATGCCGAAATTGTTAATTTATATTCATAACTCTTAGTGTTTCGTTTCCATAAGGATGGGCCGTTTAGTTTAACTAGCCCTAAAAGCAAATTGCAAGGTTTTATGCTGAATGTGTTCTTGCAGCTGTTGAAGACCAAAGCTCAATCCAGTCCAATCCTCAGCTTTCAATAGCTATATAGTACTGGATGATCAGAGACCGTTTGTTGCAAAATACCCTCCTGCTAACTTTCTCAAGGCTGTGTTAAGGCTCACTTTTCAGGAAATTTCTTTACTTCTTTCTCTTTGCCGGGGAAGGGAGGAGGTAAATTTTCTTTAATTGTGATTTCCCTGTGATTTAGTTCTGGACACCACACTTTAAAAAGGATGTAAACAAACTGGAGTATGTTTAGAGGCAGGCTACAAGAATGATCAGAGGACTGGAAACAAAGCCCTGTGAGGAGAGACTGAAAGAAATGGACATGTTTAGACTTTAGAAGAGAAGACTGAAAGAGAAATATGTTAGCACTCTTCAAGTACTTGAAGGGTGTCACAGAGGGGAGGGCCAGGATCTCTTCTCGATCATCCCAGAGTACAGGTCACAGAAAAATGGGCTCAAGTTAAAGGAAGCCAAATTTCGACTGAACATCAGGAAAAACTTCCCAACTGTTAGAGCAGTGTGACAATGGAACCAATTACCTAGGGAGGTGGTGGGTTCTCCAACACTGGAGGCATTCAATAGGCAGCTGGACAGCCACCTGTGGGGTATGCTTTAATTTGGATTCCTGCATTGAGCAGGACTTCATGGTATAGGCCCCTTCCAATTCTACAGTTCTATGATTCTATAAGAGTTTATTGTCCCTGTATCCTAATGATATTAGGCTGAATTTTAATGATGCCACTCTGTTTTCAGAATGACTTTTATTCTAGCAAACATCTCTAAGAGGATGTTTTCTCCAATACCTCCATCTCCTGTAAGCCTTTCTACCACCTACCATACCATTCTGGAGGGTTTTGCAACCCTCTAGACCAGATTTTCAGGGGACTGCAGTGGAAAAGGGATATCTGCAGAAATTGATTTCCATCCTTTTACGTTAGCTGTGGCAGCTGCTAGATTAAAAATTGTGTGAGTGGAATGGCAGAATTGAATCTACCCTTTTTCAACTGATAAATAAATGAAAATAAGATAAAATTCAGCATTTAGAACCAGGAAAAACAAAACTTTTAGTAACTATGTCAGTTCAACACCATCTCTGTAGCCCACACAGAGGCATGGCATCAATTTGCTCTGAGTTTTACATATCTATGCAGAGGTCGTATAAGTGAACCTATCAGTCAAGGCCTTCCTTGAGGCAGGTCAGGAAATATGAAAGTGGCAAACGGAAGGTTTTATTCACATAATGGAGGAGAGGAGACATTTCCACCAACTCCTCTACCCATTTGCAGCCCCCTACATCAGATCCAACACCATTCCCAAGGGCCCTCAACCACCCTGGAGCAGGGGATGCAGAGGTAAAGAAAGGCATGTTCCATGAATGTTCATGGAAGGAAAGTTAGGATTCAAACCAATGTGTTGAAAATTCACAACTCCAGTGCTATAGTATCTTCTACACACATATATACAGAGTTTGGAAAAGTTACTTTTTTTGAACTACAACTCCCATCATCCCAATCCAGTGGCCATGGTGACTGGGGCTGATGGGAGTTGTAGTTTAAAAAAGTAACTTTTCCAAGCTCTGCATATATACCATCACACCAGCACAATGTCGCTCCAGAGATACTGAATATTGTATACTTCAGTGAAATTCATGGTCATTTTGCCTGGCTGAAGCTCTATCCACATTGATATTATGATAAGAATACTTAGCACTTCTATGGGTTTAAAGTGCATCTCATGTAAGTAATTGTGGTATTATTCTACACATATTGCAGATGTGGGGGCCAAGAGAGAAAGTGGCTTGTCTAAGGCCATCTGGTGAACATAGGAGATGAGAGATGAATTTGGGACTTCCTTTCACAGCTCAGTCTCTTACCACAGCTCTTCACTAGCTGTTAAATAGACATTTACTATGTTGTACAAGTGTCATCTGTTGTTTGCATTCAGCATGCATCTCTGTTTTCAGAGTCTGTTAAAAACTCAAGTTGTATTTTACTTTGTAATCCAAATGCTTTCGTACTCAGAGTAACCAGAAACAAATAATAATAACTATTAGTTTAAAAGATGTAGATCAAGTGACAAGAAACATGATTTCTCCCTACTTTCCATACAGGTACTATTCCACACCCTCTACATCTCATTCTTTTTAAAATCTTAGGGCACTTTTAAGCAATACATTGTACAAGCAATGTCATCAAATACCATAGGCCTTGGCCTTTCTAGATCATAATTGTTCGAGAGCCACTCAGTGGTTACTTAACTGGTCCTGAGCAGCTACTCTAGGAGGAAAAAACAACACTTTTCCATGCTAGTCAAGTGGCTGTCAAATAACTCTCAGATAGAACTTGTTTACACATGGTTGAAGCCCTCTGTGTAATAAGATCCCAGGCTCATTGTGTGATTCTAGCAGGGCAGCCTTTACCTCCAACAATGCCTATTACTCAGGATGATCAGGTCATATACTCCTATGATCAGGTTGTTCCTGTTGGAGGTCTGCCAGTGGTGTGCAAAAATGACTTCATGGATCTTTGCCTTCGTTTCCAGTTCTTCCAATGCATCCAGTATTGGATACGTTTGGAATATATGCCAATGGGCATATCATTGGTAAACAAACCACAAGGGGATGAAAAGTATAGTCTGTTTGCCTGCCTGTATAAGATCAAATGGCCTCAAACGCTAATCGTTTGTAAAAACCTTCAGCTAAAAGAGGAAAGAAAAACCCTGAAACTGTTTGTTCGTTACCAGTTTTTGTATGTCTCTCTAGTTTCCATAGTTTCCCATTTCTGAAGTGCATGTGGGTTTATTTAATATTGTCTAGTATTGAGTACAGTGGGGTATGGAAGACGTTATTTTTAATTATAGTACTATATTGTAGTATGATATATTGGTATTTATACCATCTTCTACAGCTAAAGCAACCTGCTTTGGAAAGGCCCTTATGAAAGTGCTGGGACAACACAGCTGATAACTGGAGGTTTCCCCGTAGCTTAACCTCCACAGCATTATTACCTTTTGCATTTGCTGATGTCTCCAACACACACCTCCTATGGGCCAATCCCTGTGACATTTTACCATATGCTAAATGTTTGCCCATGCTATACATTTTTTTCCAGTGGGAATGAATGGTGAAGGATGAGGAAGGCTTTTCTCTTAGCTACCATGAACGGAAGTATTCTGTATTCTATGAAGCATATACTAACAGGGTTGCCAACAGCTGGCATTGAAATTCCATTGTTTCTCTGTAATAATCTCGCGGAAAAAGATAATTCAACATGCCCTTTTTTTCTTTCCTCCACCATAGCATCCCTGTGGCTGAAGCTACACCTGCATAACTTCTCCTTGGGTGGCCTTGAGCTTCAGTTCACCAGCTGCCAAACTGGTAAGGCAGCAGATGGGGTTGTGTGCTTGGTGAACTTCGAAGAAAGACCAGTAGCGAGTGTTCCATCATTATAAACTCCTGTGCCTTCTTTGATGCTCCAACTCTGACACAAAAGGCAGCAAGAGGAAAGGCCACATGATTTTTTACACTCTTAAACCAGGAATGGCATGGCAGGGGATTAATTAAGACTGCCACCCCTCTGGAACATATTCAGAGCATGCCAGCTTTACACACTCTCAGTTGGTTGAACCTAGATACAGATGATGTTCAGTAGAACCATGGTCTAATGCAGATCTCATGTCTTGGTGTAGCTCCTCTTAAACTCACACAAGGATCTGTGCTGGTGTGTGTACACAGTAAAAGTATTGTTTTTGTTCTGTGATATTGGCTTAAAATTATGCTAGATGATGATGGGTTGGATTTATAAACCTGCTGTTCACCAGTGGTCCCAGGGTGGGTTACAACAGTCTGAAATAGAACAGTACCAGCAACATACTATACCTGATATATCAAACATAGTAAGCCTAATACGACAGCACAGTGAAAACTAATTCAGAACAATACCATATAAAATAGTTTTTATTGTATTGATAAGTTTTACCAGGATTGTTTTACTGTATTTACGCTTCAGTTCAGTGGTTCCCAAACTTTTGTCCCCACAGACTATTTGAAAATGGTTCAAGGTCTTGGCGGATCACTTAAGGAGTTTTCTGCCTGTTGTAGCGATTGTAATGTGCAGTGCTAGGTGGTGTACAATTTTAATTGTATGTTATTGCTTCTTTTATTTCTTACATATTGCATTCCATAGAATTTAAAATGTTAATACAGTAAAAGACAATATAAGGAATAAAAGAAGGAATGAAGAATCAATATATTCAATACAATGGATGCCCCATCTTCTGTCTTCAACCACAAACACGCCACGGGCCACCAGACTGAAGCTCACAGACTCCTGGTGGTACGTCTTGTAAACTGCTTTGGGATTTTTTTAAAATTAAAAGCAGTCTAGAAATGTGAATATAGAGAGAGAGGGGGGAGGTGCATCTTCAGCTACCAGTGGAATGACAATAAGGTTATAGAGAGACGCACATCCAGGGGGAGGTCATTCCAGAGATGGGGCACCACCACAAAGAAGGCCCTCTTCCATGCACCTACCTCCTTTACTTTAACTAGGAACATGACCATCAAGAGGTTTCCTAAAGATATTAAGGGACAGGCAAGTTTACACAACTTGAACCCCAAGTTGTTTAGGACTTCATATATTAAGAACTTCACTTTGAATTGGGCTTGGGAACATATTGATAACCAGTTGAACTGATGTTTGTCTTGGGTTTCCAGTTAGCATCCTGTCAGCAGCATTCTGCACTAGTTAAAACAGCTGAACTATCTTCAAGGGCAGCCCCATTCAGAGTGCATTTTAGTAATCCAATCTGGAAGTTACCAGGGCATAGGTCATTGTGGACATGCTCTTTCTGTGTATTATCATTATCACCACCACCTGCCCTTCACTAGCATGTCCAAGGGTGGGTTACAACAATTTAACATTCAGTATTAAGAATAGTGAAAACAATTTCAGTCACAGGACAGTCACAAATGACAGCCACAAATTAGGAATGGCTATAGCTGGTGTACCAGCTAGAGTGTCACTTGGGCTTGTAGTGACAGAGCTGTATCTAGGAACACCCTAGACTACAAACCTTCTCCTTCAAGAACAACCATTTACCCAATTCCCGGTGACTTCAGTGAGGGTGTGTGTGTGTGTGTTCATGTCTGTCTCTATCATATGTATCATAAAAATGAGTTTAAACCCATAAAGTTCAAAGATTCTGAAATGATTATTTGATGTTTATATATTTTTTAATCACACAAAGGAGTTCAGGGTGACATACAAGCTTCTTTACTTTATTTTATCTACCTAACAGCCCTGTGAGGTAGGTTAGGCAGAGAGACAGTGAATGTTCCACTGAGCTTCATGCCCAAGGAGGTCATGCAATTGTTGTTGCATCATAGTAGTAGTATTTCCACAAAATAAAATGGAATGACTTTGTGGAATAATAATTTTTCTTATCACTGTATTAATGTATAAGTTTATAGACTGAAAAAAGTCAAAAGACTTATGATCTTTCATTGAACTATGAGGATACCTGAAACTTCCACCAAGAACTCCTTGGTGTAGACAACTCTGAATTCGACATTCAAATGCCATAATCTCAAAGGCAAGTTAGCACAACTTCCACAATGAAGACCAAGGCTGCCAATAAAATGGAAGGACTTTCAGAACCTGGGACAGTGATATTGTGGGATATTGTCTGATCCCTGCCCATGTGACAAATTGTCTGAGCCCCCACAATAGTTGCACTGTGGCAATCATAATTTTATTTTCAGAGGCATAACTGTCTTAGTCTGTTGCACCAAAACCAAAACTGAGTCTTTTGACACCTTAATACAGGGAGTAGTAGTTTGTGGTCCTCCAGATATTGTTTGACTGTAACTTCCATCATCCCTGACTATTGGCCATGCTGATTGGGGCTGATGGGAATTGGAATTGAATAATATATGGAGGGTCAGGTTCTCCTCCCTGCCTTAATGTCTAACAAAAGCATAAGCTTTTGTGAACTAGAGACCACTCCATCAACTGAAATGTAATCTTCAGTTGGCAGGTATGGGCATAAAGGAGACAATGTAAAAGCTGGAGCTAAATGGCAAATGAAATGAAAAAAGTACAGTGTGTGACAATTCAGTTAGAGCTTAAATGAATGCAAAATAAGAATCGTGACATTTCATAATGTCAGTAATTGGTGATAACAGAATCATTGTAGATTTCTAGATTCAGAACTCAAAACATTACAAGAATCTAAATGGGGTGAATGTAGAGTAGGAGGAACTTTTCTAGTAAAGATATATTTTTATTGCAGAAAAAAACAGTGGGGGTTAGAACAAATCCCAGCCTCCTCTCCAAGTCCCATACTGTTAAAGAAATCAAAGATGGAATTGAAAGAGCTGTGCTTAGAGTTCTAATAACTGATATCAAGTTTTAAAATAAATTGTTTTACAAGTCTCCTTCCATTTCATAGAGTTATTTAGTACAACTGGATGTAATTTTGTATTCCGTAACTATAATTGGAGAACAGCTTGCCAACAACCATAGAAAAATGCACCCCTGAACCCATGCTGCTTCATTATCCACATTTAACCCGGCTTTTCCTAGAAGTGTTCCCATCCAAACACAAATGGACACATGCATTCTTATTAGCTCTTTAAATTATTGTTCAGATCATGTTTCTTTAAAATCTCCCTGCAAGTGAACCAGACTTGAGAAAACTCAAAATTGCTTATGCTTGAGTCTCACACAGTTCCTTGTGGACCACTTTTCCCTTTAAACTCTTCTTCCCAAAGTGGATTTTTATAGTGATAATAGCAAGGTTAAATTAATCAGCTAATGATGTCCCTGAAGATCATTTGCTTCTTCTTCTTAAGATCTACACCTGGCTTTCTTTACTTATGTGTTATTGCTTTCTTCACTAAATTGGTTTCTCAGGCAGTTCTCTTCCTGTTCCCCACATTTTTCTGCATTGACCCCACACTAAGAGCCAAACTTTATGTGACAACAGACATGCTGTGATTGTATCTCCAGATTCCACTGTTTTTGTTTCTGAATCTCTATATAGCAGCTACATAGGGAGAAATATGATTAAGACCCACAGTGCCTTTGGGGGGGGGAATGACCCCTGCTCCAGTTTCCCAATGAAAATGGTCTCCTCACCTGCACTACCAACATGGTGGTTCTGATTTGCACCTGTAGGTGCTATTAGGCTTTTACAAAAACAATGAGCAATCCAATCACAAATCACTTAAAGTTATACTCTGTTTTAGGGTTGCATTAATCTAAGCTAATCTAGACCCATTGAAATTAATGAACCTAAATTAGTCATGTCCATTAGCATCAATGTTACTCTGAGTGGGACTAGCATTGAATGCCACTCTTTGTCTCCTGGCATATTATCTTCATGAATACTTTTGGTATTTTAGAGGAAGGGCTATATCTCTGGTAGATCATGTGAACATAAGAAGAGCCTGCTGGATCAGGTCAATTTATTTATTTATTACATTTATATACCGCCCCATAGCTGAAGCTCTTTGGGTGGTTTACAGCAATTAAAAACATTAAAAACAAATATACAAATTTTAACACACAAGAAACCATTTAAAAACACAATTTAAAATTTTTAAAAAACAATTTAAAACACATGCTAAAAAGCCTGGGAGAAGAGGAAAGTCTTGACATGGCGCCAAAAGATAACAGTGTTGGCGCCAGGCACACCTCGTAATGGAAATCATTCTATAATTTGGGGGCCACCACTGAGAAGGCCCTCTCCCTTGTTGCCAGACTCCCAGCTTCCCTCGGAGTAGGCACCTGGAGGAGAGCCTTGGATGTTGAGCGTAGTGTACGGGTGGGTTCATGTCGGGAGAGGCGTTCCATCAGGTATTGTGGTCCTAAGCTGTGTAAGGCTTTATAGGTTAAAACCAGCATCTTGAATCGAGCTCGGAAACATACAGGCAGCCAATGCAAGTGGGCCAGAATTGGGTTTATATGTTCGAACCATCTGGTCCCTGTTACTAATCTGGCCGCTGCATATTGCACAAGCTGCAGCTTCCAAACCGTTTTCAAAGGCAGCCCCACGTAGAGTGCATTGCAGTGATCTAACTTGGAGGTTTCCAGAGCATGGACAACTGAAGCTAGGTTATCCCTGTTCAGATAGGGGCGTAGCTGGGCCACCAACTGAAGTTGGTAGAAGGCACTTCGTGCCACTGAGGCTACCTGCACCTCAAGTGACAGAGATGGTTCTAGAAGAACCCCCAAGCTATGAACCTGCTCCTTCAGGGGGAGTGCAACCCCATCCAGGACAGGTTGGACATCCACCATCCGGTCAGAAGAACCACCCACCAGCAGCATCTTGGTCTTTTCTGGATTGAGCCTCAGTTTATTAGCCCTCATCCAGTCCATTGTCGCAGCCAGGCACTGGTTCAGCACATTGACAGGCTCACCTGAGGAAGATGAAAAGGAGAAATAGAGCTGCGTGTCAGCAGCATACTGATGGCATCGCACTCCAAAACTCCGGATGACCGCACCCAACGGTTTCATGTAGATGTTGAACAGCATGGGGGACAGAACTGACCCCTGTGAAACCCCATACTGGAGAGTCCAGGGTGCCAAGCAATGTTCCCCAAGCACCACCTTCTGGAGCCAACCCGCCAAGTAGGAGCAGAACCACCGCCATGCAGTCCCTCCCATTCCCAACTCAGCTAGTCTCCCCAGAAGGATACCATGGTCAATGGTATCGAAAGCCACTGAGAGATCAAGGAGAATCAGCAGAGTCACACTCCCCCTGTCTCTCTCCTGACAGAGGTCATCTTACAGGGCGACCAAGGCTGTTTCTGTGCCAAAACCAGGCCTGAAATGGATCCAGATAATCGGTCTCATCCAAGATGGAGCTGCCCTGCAACCACTCGTTCAAGGACCTTGCCCAGGAATGGAACATTTGCTACCAGCTTATAGTTATTAAGTTTTTCTGGGTCCAGGGAGGGTCTCTTCAGGAGTGGTCTCACTACTGCCTCTTTTAGGCAGCCAGGGACCACCCCCTCTCGCAGAGAGGCATTAATCACTTCCCTGGCCCAGTTGCCTGTTCCATCCCTGCTAGCTTTTATTAGCCAAGAAGGGCAAGGATCCGGCACAGAAGTGGTTGCAAGCACCTTGTCAACATCCTCAAGCTGTACCAACTTAAACTCATCCAAGAAATCAGGACAAGGCTGTGCTCTGGATACCCTGCTTGATTCACCTGCTATAACACTGGAGTCTAAGTCCTGGCGGATGCTAAAGATTTTATCCTGGAAGTGCCTAGCAAATTCATTACATCGGGCCTCAGATGGTTCTACCATGTCCTTGGGGCCAGCGTGTAATAGCCCCTGGACAATTCTGAAGAACTCTGCTGGGCGGCAGATTGATGATTTGATAGTGGCAGCAAAGTTGGATTTTTTTGCTGCCCTCACTGTCCCTAAATACAGCTTACCATAGGCACGTACCAGTGTGTGACCGCATCTACCAGGAGTTCATTTCCATCTGCACTCAAGCCATCTCCTATATTGTTTCATCACTCTCAGCTCTGGGGTATACCATGGGGCCATACGAACTCTACACAGGAGGGGGCGCTCAGGAGCAATCATGGCAACCGCCCGGGTCATTTCTGTTCCACAGTTCAACCAGGGTTTTAACAGGAGTGCCAGTCCTATTGGCTGGAAACCTCCCCAGAGCCCTTTGGAAACCATCCAGATCCATTAATCTCTGGGGGCAGACTAACTTAATAGGTCCCCCACCCTTGCAGAGGGGAAAAGCAGCTGTAAGTTTAAACTTCAGCAAGCAGTGATCTGTCCATGACAGAGGGACTGTTGTAAGGCCCCCCACATTCAGATCACCATCTCCCTGTCCAGTTGCAAAAACAAGTCTAGAGTATGCCCTGCTACATGTGTTGGGCCAATGGCATGTTGGGACAGTCCGATGGTTGTCATGGAAACGATGAAATCCTGAGCCGCCCCAGATAAGGTGGCCTCGGCATGGATGTTGACATTCCCCAGAACCAACAGTCTGGGGGATCTCAACAGTACACCCAAGACCACCTCCGTCATCTCAGCTAGGGAGTCTGTTGGGCAGCGGGGTGAGTGGTACACCAACAGAATCCCCAGTCTGTCCTGCTGACCCCACACAAGGTGCAAACACTCCAGACCAATAGTCACATGGACAGGGTGTTTGAGAGGGAGATGGAGCTCCTATAAACCACAGCAACCTCTCCTCCCCGACCCTCAGGTCTACCCTGATGCTGAACCAGGTACTCTGGTGGACATAGCTGGGAGAGACTGACTCCTCCTTGCCCACCCACCTAGGTCTCGGTTATACATGCCAGATCGCTGCCTCATCCACAATTATATCTTGAATGAGGGAGATCTTATTATGCACCGATCTGGCGTTTCAATGGCCCATCTAGACCAGCGTCCTGTTCTTACAGTGGCCAACCAGATGCCCATGGAAAACCCGCAAGCAGGATCTGAGTGCAAAGAATACTCTCCCCCATGTGGTTTCCAGTAACTGGTATTCAGAAGCATACTGCCTTCACCTATGTAGGCAGAGCATCATCATCATGGCTAGTAGCCATTGATAGCCTTTTCCTCCATGAATTTGTCTAATACTCTTTTAAATTCTTTTGCATACAAAAGGTCCTTGGTTCAATCCCTGGCATTTCCAGGTAGGATTGGGAATGTCCCCTGCCTGACACCCTGGAGAGCCCCTGCCAGTCACTGCAGACAGCACTGAGCTAGATGGACCAATGGTCTGATTCAATACAAGGCAGCTTCCTATGTTCCTATAAGTAGCAGAATTGCTGTACTTGCACTACATGGTGTGTATGCACAAAGTTTGCATATTTCAAAAATTGTCTGGGGTCCTCTGTACACCAAGACATATTACACACAGAGAGCCATGGTATTCCTTTCAGCCAGACTGCCAGGTTACAAAAGTTCCATATCACAATGATCCCCAAGTACAGCATGTTACTCTTCCCTTAGGAATAAATAGAAACGACCCACTTACATGAGAGAAAGAAAAAGTGTGTCTTTGGACACCATTAGGATGTGGGCTAAACCTGCTCCCTGTCCCTGCTGATCTCAGGCATTGAACCTAGCCTGCTCTGATCTCTATTGTCCCATCTTGGCTGAGTTGTAAAGTTTCAGACATCCAATCTTACAAATATGAGAAATGATTGTATGGTTTATGTTGCAGCAGTCTTGGGGAACTCAAAACAGAAACAAGGCACCATAAAGTTAATAAAAAATTAAAATAAAATATTAAGGCAAATTCTGTTGGTCCTGAATCTGCATTAGCAATCAGTGCCCAGCAGTTTTTGCAAAAAATATGCAAAAGTACAACTCAGCTGTCATTGCTTATTGCCAGACAGATTTTCTTGCAAAACACTTTGAATTACTGTGCCAAGTGGATTTCAGTTTTAATTTAAAGAGTCTAGAATTGCTACATGAAAGAAGATGGAAATTTAATGCTGCAATTTCTTCCCAAGTGGAGAGGAATTTTTTTACCAGATTTCTGCACTTATCAGAAATTCAGGGAAGCAGAACTATGGTAAGGTTTTTACCACTTAACAGGATGGTAGAGATGACTAGATTACCAAACTGCTACTCCACACCATTGGTAAATTACCACATGGTAAATGGTAATTCAATCTCAGCTCCAGATTGGTTCAAACTGAGGTGCTTTGAGCTGATTTCTTGACATGAAACCAACAAGCAAGATGTCAGTTGTGTTGTGGGCAGATGGTTGAACTTCCTCTTACTTTCTTGAGAATGAGCACATTCATTGAGTCACCATCCAGCTTCCATCTTGTCATTTGTTTAGCTGAATTTGCACATCATGAAACTGGTCCCAGGACAATAGAACATGATTAGGTGAGAATATTCAAAGACATAGTGAAAATATACAGAGACACAATTCAACACAGAGCTTCTTTGAGCGTTTCTACAAGGACAAATGGTGAAAAGATACCATATTTTTACAAGCGAATAGGAAGAAAAAGCCAGAACACATCCTGGCAACATGTTTAAGAAGTTGATTTATGTCTCATGCTGAGCTTTACACCTGCAGTTCAAGCAAAACCCAACTTTGCCGCCCCACAGAGTCTACTTTATTAGGTATGAAGGAGTCACAAGAAGCCGTGTAATTAAAACTGTAATTAACTGGAAAGAGAAAGTGCCACCTGAGTTTTGAGAGGCTGTCAATTTTATTTGCCTTACAGCTCTCCTTCTGGTTCTTTTCTCTGTGTGGGCTTATTTTGTTCTTAAATGTAATCCTCCTTGCCCCATTCCCCACTTACCTCAAATGTTCAGTGTATATTCTCACCAACGTCATTAAGTAGAAAAAGTAAACTACACTGGAACCTTGGTTATTTAAATATCATTCATTCAAAACTCAAAGTTAATTGTGTCCCTCTTATTATGTCAAATGCATCCTCACTTGATCTCACTCTTTGCTTACCATAGTGTTCTAATTTACAGTAAGTGTCCAAAATGTGAAGCCAGTCCACATTCCCAAAACAATCTTTTGCAGAATTTGAGAATTCTTGAATATATGGAGATTCTCCATATTCACTGATCTGTTCTCTAGTGGTCTTTATCTATTTAAATATATCTATATTTATGGGATAGACCCTCCGTGGCACAGAGTGGTAAAGCGGTGGTAACGCAGCGGAAACTCTGCTCACGGCCGGAGTTCGATTCCAATGGAAGGAGGAAGTCGAATCTCCGGTAAAAGGGGTCAAGGTCCACTCAGCCTTCCATCCATCCATCCATGGTTGGTAAAATGAGTACCTGGCATATGCTGGGGGGTAAAGAAAGGCCGGGGAAGGAACTGGCAATCCCACCCCATATATACGGTCTGCCTAGTAAACGTCGCAAGACGTCACCCTAAGAGACGGAAACGACTCACACTATAAGTGCGGGGACACCTTTACCTTTTTATATTTATGGGATATCCTATCATGACAATTTTCATATTTTGACATTTTCTGAAAAACATGTATGATTGTCTACTATACACTGTAATATTAGTTTTAATAAATGTATATAGCATCAAACATTGTCAAATAGCATTTCTCCAAAGAAGTATTTGAATATGGAGTATCCAAGTTTTGCAGAGTCAGAATAGTTCAACCTCCACAGTAATAAAATTGTGTCAGTCTGGCTTTTGGTAGTGCTACTAGTGGTGCATCAATCAGAGGTTGTTAATATGAGTGAAAGTGGAAACTGTTCCCACCAGAAGTACGAATGACTGATATTAATGGGAAGAAATCTATAGCAGGTTAGCTTCTTCTAACACTATCCAGGATGAGTGAGCATATTTGTTAGAGAGAGAGAGAGAGAGTATAGTAAGATCATTGACAAATTGCATGCAGAAGATGCATTCCTTAGCAAGATGATTTGTCCGTTAGAAGCATGACAGCAGACAATGGACCAGGCCTTCAGCTGGTGTAAATCAGCACAGCTCTGAGAAAATAGAAACTGACACACCCCAGCTGGGGATCTGTAGCAAAATTGTCAAGAACATCATCACCTGGTAATGCAAAAGGTGTTCCTGCTGCTTGCATTTGCAGCTGCCCAGTTATTCAACTTAGTTCTTATTTCACCTGCAACTTTTCCTTTCTGCTTGAAAGCAGAGGATGCACATTAATATCAACTAGACACAATGCTAATGGCTCGGAACAAATACATCAAAACAAATTTAAAAAAAACTCAGGGTGCTCTAATATTGTGTATTAAAATATTTTCTTCCTAAGCTGCTTAAATCTCTCGATTAAATCTCTCTCCCACCCTCATTATACATATGAAGTGCATTCTAATTCTAATGCCTTCTCCTAGAACCAAGTTTTACAAATGTTATTTTTAATAAGGGTTCTAAAAACAGAAAGTCGTAACAGGACATTGAAACAAACGTACTACAAGACCATGATTCCTACAGAGTAATCAGGGATCAAAATGTTATTATCATTACTAAGTTCTGGTGCGTAAAAAGAAGCACGCAAACCATGTTCAGCACCATCTGGAACTGGCTGTTATTTGAATACAAGAAAAAAAATCAGAACCAGAGAAGATTCTGGTCAACTTCAGACACTTATTTTTCTTGAAGGGACTAATATTTTTTATCACTTAGCAGATGGCAACATTTTAAATTGTTATATTGCTTAGACTGCTAGGTGTTAATTTGTCCTTCTTTATAACTGATTTTATCAAGGCTGTGATCTTGTAGCTTGTGTTATTGGCTGGTGGACCACAATAAACATACTACTACTAGTATTACTACTGGTACTACCTGGCCCATGAACCTTTTTGCATGGTGGAAAGGTAGGCATGTACCCTGTAAGGCAACATGTGAAATGAAAGGCACTACATATGGACACTTGTATGTTTGTAATCTATATGATTTCCCTTTTTTTTTTTAACAGGGAAGCATCAGATGAATCCAGCCTTTGCACCTATGGGCCTTCTTATGGAGTGCCCACTTTCCACGTTACCTTAGGTGCTCAGTTGAAGGGAAGTATGTGTCCTCTTCTCTACCATACAAAGAAGGTTGCTGGGTGGGTAAGTATGTAAACTAACCCTCTATTTTAGAATGACTAATATTGGATACAATGCAGACAAAGTTAAATGCTTTAGATGGCAATTCTGTACCCACTTACCTGGAAATAAGCCCCATTGAACTGAATAGGACTTACTACTGAGTACACATTTTTGGACTGTGCTGTTTAAGTCCCATTGATTTAAATGGGAAATATTTCAGCACGTACTTAACTCTTTTATTGAAGTTAACAGGACTTAGAAGTGTTTAACATCAGTTGGATCATACCCATTATATTACAACAAACAAAGACTGAACTAAAGTAAAACCTAAAATAAAATGCTTATTTTGGAGAGAAACAAGATAATAGCGTTAACCTTTTCCCCTTATCGATTTACCAGATGACAGAAAGCATCAGTTTAAAATCCAACCCTGGAGAAAGGAAGCTATAATTCTTACAATTCATTTTCCTTTGGTGTAGTTCATTTATATCTGCCTTTGTAAACCTTATTCATTTGCAGTTGCCCCCTCTTCCCAAACAGGCCTCTTAATAGCAACATTGCTGGTTCCTGGAATTTTTAACATTAGGAGAGATCTCTGTATCAGCATATAATTTTGGAAAGTCAACTAGAAGCATCCACAGCACATGACACACGGGGCTTCATTTCTTATTGAGGTACAAGTCAGCAGGGGCACTCCCTGACCATCTGTGTTCTATAAATTACAGTAACACTGGCACTTGCTGCTACTAAATCACCAATGAACAGGCTTTACCTTGTGACACACTACATGAACCCTGTTGGATATTCCAATAAACTCCCATAAAGCATCTGATATAAACTCAGGATTATGTTTCCATCAGGAGTTGAGAAACTTATATTATTCTTTCCTTGTGGGAACTTCTAGCACTTATGATGTCAAAATGTGAACATTGGTGCATTATCTGTTTCCAAACTAGAGACTTGCACAATATTCTTAGGCTGTTATCCACAAACAAGTTGAGGCAATTCTGCTTCAAACAATTGGCACTTCAATCACCCCCAGATGGAGTTTCAGTGGTACTTGCTTTCAAATTATAACTGTGTTTAGGATTGCTGTCTTTCCCCATAAATTTTTTTTTAAAGGATTTAAATCAGCTCAAATTAAGGTAATTTATGTAGGCAGTTTTCTGTGAGAGATTCAGAATTCTGAATAAACTTTAAAATAGCTGCCTCTGGTTGTGGAGATGAGACTTCATTGTATGTTTATCTTCCTGGCCCAATATATTATATTCCGCAATATATTCTGAAGTAATTGTACCAACAAAATACAACAATGATAATATTTATGTTGTGCTTGCTATAAGTGTGGAGACAGCAACACATACGTTATCTCAGTTACAACAACCTTGGAAGGAAGGATATTCTGCAGATGGGATGGGACTCTAAGGGTGAGAGATACTGGCTCAAGAAGAGCTCTGATGAATTAGAACAATGATCCATCTAAACCAGCATCCTGTTTCCCACAGTGGTCAACCAGATGCCTCTTGGCAAGTCCACCAGCAGGACATGATGAGGGCAATAGTTCCATCCCACTATTGCCCCACAGCAGTTGGTACTGAGAGGCATACTCTTTCTGAGCCTATAGCTCCATATCCACCACGCTAGTAGCCATCTCCACATTTTATGGCAGTGAATGTCATAATTAAATGATGTACCACGTGAAGAAGGACTTTCTGTCCTGAATTTCCTCTCAGTGAGTTTCACTGGATGGCCCTGAGTTCCAGTATTATAAGGAGAAAAATCTCTTTTGCCCAAGGCCACCCACTATGTCTATGGCTGAACTGAGATTTGTAGCAAGGAAGGATGTGCAGTCCATAATTCACGTGATTAGCCGTTATGATACATTCACACCAGACACTTATTGCCACTAAACCCAAAGAACTTACAAAGAGCACACGACTGCAGTCCTTAAGGGTGTTTTTTTGGGGGGGTGCATAGTGTTATTTGAGGAGTAGACTCCCATTTACTTCTGGCACAAAATTCCTACATTGTTTTTATTGTTTCATGCTACAGTATGCACAGAAATGAATTTAGGGATGCCACAATAACCCCTTAATGAACCTTGAGTTCCAGGAGCTCAGTTGGACTCAAAAGCAGGGGAATCAGCCATGCCATTGGTCCTGCCCACATTGTTCCTTCATCCATATGTAGCATGGGAGGGAACTATGAGGAAACAGTTCCCATACCATTCTGGTATTTTATGAATTGGAATGAACCAAGCACATCTTAATGGTAGAAACTTCTGGAAACCAGAGAGTAATCCAGAACAGCATCACAACCAGAAATAGTGACAGACAGGAGAAAAAGATGGTGGTCATCACCTATGTTCAAAATTAACAGAGTGAGGTGAACTTCAGAGGGTGGTTAAAACTGATTTTTTGTAGCACTCCAGAAAATGTATTACATTTGATCTCTTTCTATTACAATATAGCTCTTCACGAGAGACAGTGGACCTTTCATGTCTCCTACGTGAGAAGTAGAAAGAGAGAAGAAAGATAGAAAGAGGATGGCAGCCCCCAAATAATTAAAAAGTGAGGAGAGAAGATAAACTTCTAACACAAGGATGGAGAACCTGTGGCCTTCCAGTGATCAGAAGTGATGGAAACTGGGGATCAACAGTATCCAGAGGACCTCAGGTTCCCTACCCCGTGCCAGGTAGTGGTGGAATTATTGAGTTGCCCAACATATTTCAATAAAATCTTAGTTGAAGGCAATAATTGCAAGTTATTCCATGGCAAAAAGATGCTTCTTAACTGACACCACTACAAATATTTTATCAAACACATCAGGCTATTCAGTCTTGGGACCTGTTTTCTTCCTGCATAGGAAAGCTAGCTTGCTTTCTTATGCAGGAAGGAAACAGATCCCAAGGCCTGGTGGAAGCACATAAGCAGGACCTGAGTGTAAAACCCCTCACCATTCCTGCAGTTTCTAGCAACTGGTATTCAGAAGCATATTGCCTCTGTGGAGGCAGAACATAGCCATCATAGATAGTAGCTATTAATAGCCTTGCCCTCTATGAATTTGTCTAATCCTCTTTTTAAAGCCATCCATGTTGGTGGCCATCCCTGCCTCTTGTGGGAGTGAATTCCATAGTTTAACTCTGCGCACCGTTTATTTTGTCTGTCCTGAATCTTCAAACATTCCACTTAATTGGATGTCCTAGTGTTATGGGAGAGGGAGAAAAGCTTTTCTCTATCCACTTTCTCCATGCCATGCATAATTTTATACACTTCTATCATGTCACCTCTTACTTGCCTTTTCTCTAAACTAAAAAGCCCCCAATCCTGCAAAATTTCCTTATATGGGAGTTGCTCTATCCCCTTGATCATTTTGATTGCCCTTTTCTTAAGGTTTTCCAGCTCTACAATATTCTTTTGAGGTGAGGCAACCAGAATTGTACAATATTCCAAATGTGGCTGCATTATAGATTTATACAAGGGCATTATGATATCGGCTGTGTTATTTTCAATACCTTTCCTAATGATCCCTAGCATGGAATTAGCCTTTTTCACAGCTGCCACAAACTGGGTAGATACCTTCATAGACCTGTCCGCTACTACCCTAAGGTCTTGTTCCTAGTCAGTCACCACCAAATTCAGTCTTTTTTGCTCTAGTGTGCATCGCTTTACACTTGTTTACATTGAATTGCATTTGTCATTTTACTGCCCATTTGCTCAGTTTGGAGGGATCCTTTGGCGCTCTTCACTAACGCTTTTTGTTTTAACATCCCTGAACAATTTAGTATCATCAACAACAGGGTCAGAGCCAGAGGGTGGTCAGGTCGGGCCCTGGCTGAGGGCCCCTGAAGGGCCCCTCCTTAGGGTGGGTGGGTAGCACTCCCACAGTCCTAAGCAGTTTCAGCTCCCGACCCTGCTGCAGATCACGAGAGGGAGCTCCCAGGCACCCCCCCAACTGCTGCAGAGACCCATGATGGCCACCTACATGCTCCACCTACCTCTGGTTGTGTTGTGGGCGCAAGCCTGCCATCAACCAAGATAGCAACTGAGGTTTCCTTAAGGGGCTGATGCCCCTGCTGCCATGTTGGTTGGTGGCAGGGATGCATGCACAGTGTGGGCAGCATTCACCAAGGGAAAGGTAGGTAGGTGGAGTGTGCGTGCAGGTGCCGGAGCCCAGGGCAGGCTGGTGCCCAAGGGCCCTGGCATGCCTGGCCCTGGCCCTGATCAGCAAACGTGGCCACCTCACTGCTCACCCCTAACTCTAGATCATTTATGAACAAGTTAAAAAGCACAGGTCCAAATACCTATCATTGGGGGGCTCCATATTCTACATCCCTCCACTGGGAAAATTGTCAATTTATTCCTGCTCTCTACTGCCTGCTCCTTAACCTGTTCCTCTTATTCCATGACTGCTAAGTTTACTCAGGAACCTCTGGTGAGGTACTTGCTGAAAGCATTTTGAAAGTCCAAGTTCACTATGTTCACTGGATCACCTCTATTTATATGCTTGTTGACACTCTCAAAGAACTCTAATAGGTTAGTGAGACAGGACTTACCATTGCAGAAGCCAGAGAATTATAGAGTAGTAGAGTTGGAAGGGGCCTATAAGACCATCAAATCCAACTCTGGCTCAATAAAGGAATCCACTGACAGGTGGCTGTCCAGCTGCCTCTTGAATGTCTCCAGTGTTGGAGGGCCCACCACCTCCCTAGGTGATTGGTTCCATTGTTGTACCACTCTAAGAGTTAGGAAGTTTTTCCTGATGTCCAGCTGAAATCTGGCTTCCAGTATGTTGAGACTTTTATTCTGTTCTGCTTCAGCAAGGTTTGTTCTTCTACGTACTTAGTTATTTTATCTTTAACAATACTTTCTACCAGTTTCCTCAAGACAGATGTTAAGCTAACCGGCTTGTAATTTACAGGATCCCCTGGATCTTTTTTAAAGATTGGTGTTACATTGGCCACTTTCCAGTCCTCAGGGTATGGAGGTAGTAGTTCTGAGGGACAAGTTACATATTCTTGTTAGAAGATCAGCAATCTCACATTTGAGTTCTTTGAGAACTATTGGGTGCTTTGACTTTTTGTGGAAGATTAAAATGATATGATGTTAATGAGATTTGAAACCAATTAAGATAACCGCTGGAGGAAGGTGATTTTATAATCTATTAAGAGATAGGTTTGTTATATATTATAGATTTATAGCTGAACTATGACAAATCGGAAGTCAATATTTTTATATTTTTTTTCTTCTTTTCTTTTTTTTATTGTATTAGTTATTGATTTGTGGTTTGTTTGTTTTTGTATTGTTTTGGTTTTGAAAATTTGAATAAAAATTAATTGAAAAAAAAAAAAAGAACTATTGGGTGAATGCAATCTGGATCCGGGTGATTTTTTCGTTTTAATTTTGTCTATTAGGCCTAGAACTTCATCTCTCGTCACTACTATTTGCCTCAGTTCCTCTGACTTCCTTCCTGCAAAAGTTAGTTCAGGTATAGGAATTTGCCCTATATCCTCCACTATGAAGACATATGCAAAGAATTCAGTTAGCTTCTCTGCAATCTCTTTATCCTCTTTGGCACACCTCTGACTCCCTTGTAATCCAAGGATCCAACCACCTTCCTAGATGATCTCCTGCTTTGAATGCATTTAAAGATTTGGTTTTTATGTTTTTAGCAATATGCTCCTCAAATTCTATGTTAGCATCCCACATTATCTGCTTGCATTTCTTTTGCCAGAGTTTGTGCTCCTTTATATTCTCCTCACTTGGACAAGACTTCATTTTTTGAAGGAAGTCTTTTGCCTCTAAGAGCTTCTTTGACTCTGCTTATTAACAATGCTGGCATCCTTTTGGCCCTGGCGGTACCTTTTCTGATCTGTGGTATACACTCCAGTTGTGTTCCTAATATTGTGTTTTTAAACAACTCCCAAGCATTTTGGAGTGATCTGACCCTCTAGACTTTGCATTTTAACCTTCTTTATACCAATCCCCTCATTTTCAACTTTTGTTTCATCTTTTGAAGTAAAATTTGACCATGTTGGATTTTCTTGGCAACTGGCTATTTACATGTAGGTTTAATTTAATAGCACTATGGTCACTACTCCCAATCACTTTGACAACACTTACATCTCTGGGCACCATTTAAGACTAAGTCCAGGGTCACCACTCCTCTAGTTGGTTCCATGACTAACTGTTCTAGGGCACAGTCATTTAGAGGAGCTAGAAATTTTACCTTTGTCATGACTGGAAGCCATGTAGCCCATCTATGTCAGGGTAGTTGAAGTCACCCATCACCTACATTTCCTAGTCTGGATGTTTTCTCGATTTCATTTTTCAGTTCAAGATCTCCCTCAGCATGTCATGGAGCGGCTAAGAGACAGTAAAAGAAATGTCTCTTGTTTATGTCTTTCCTCTGCCATGAATTTGCTAGGTGACCATAGTCTAGTCAGTGGCTTTTACCTGAATTTGCGTGGGCTAAAAATTGGGAGCATTCCAGATTACAAGAATAATTCTAGAATCCTCCTCCAGACCTTCCCTCTCAATGCAGGAAGGTCTGAATTGGAGCTATGCATGGGGACGATGTGAAATGTATTATGCCTTCTTCTAACTTTTTGCCCATAGGGAACATAGGAAGTTGCCTTATACCAAGTGAGACCATCGGTCCATCTAAATCGGCATTGTGTACATTGATTGGCTATGACTCTCCAGGGTCTCAAACAGGGATATCTCTACCATGAGCTATGGCCCTTCCCTTATATACAAAGTGCTATATGTTCTCTAAATGTGCAATATAAATACTAGGTATTACTATGTAAATTGTCTCAGAGCTTTTTGTATCCACCTCTCCCTGCTAACCCATTCAGATGAATATGACTGGAGTGCATGGTAATGATGAATATTGAACCCAAATCTTAAAGAGCCCTAAACTACAAGTGATCTAAAGCCCTTTAAGAAAGGCCCGTTTCTTTTTCCCCAACCTCCGCTTTTGTTACTTACATGTGAAATGAATAAACAGTAGCACTAAAGTTGAATGAACACAGTTCTCATAAAGATTTCAAGATTTCTCAAGAAACTGGAGGCTTCAAGTTTAGGTGATTCATAGTTACCCTATGTGTGTGTGCATGTGTGTGTGTGCTGTATACAGAAATAAAAAACACACATCCTGTAAACCAAATTTACAAGAAGAATGTGACTAATCAAACATCTGAAATGCTGCTGCTGCTTGGTGTGTCTGCTTGTTAAAAGAGCAGATATTTCATCTTGAACATACCACTTCGAACATGACCGAATGCAGATATAACTTTCAGCAACTTTAAAACACCTAATCCAGTTCTTTAATTAATATAGCCTATTCTGAACCTTGAGGGATTTATTGGCGCTGGCAGAAACATTTGAAAATAACTTCAGGAAGTTCATGACATACCATGTACCTCAAGGGAATTCATACATTTTCCTACATATTTCTTCTTTGACTCCATCAATAAATTCATTCAGAGGTTTTAATATATGAAGCTAGAAGGTAGTTAAAAGGCTGTTGGAAATTCTCAATCGAATGATTTAAGAAAACATAAATATGAACAAAGAGATTTGCTGTATTATTATTTGTTTTATTTATGTGTATTTAAATATGTCTAGGAGAGCCCCAGGAGACTTTCAAGGTTTCAAAGAGAAAGCAAAACCAATTCAACTATGTGTATGTATATATCAATATCAATAGATATACACATGCATACAATAATTTGGAAATAAACTAAGTGCTGACTTTTCTAAAAATGATTTTGCCAGCACATTAGGATGAGACATGCCAAAACCATGTTGGATACTACAAAAACATGACATTACTCTAGCATTGTAATGATGTCAAGATTTATTTATATATATTTAACTTTTTTATATAAGATTTATATACTGTACACACACACACACACACACACACACACACACACACACACACACACACACACACACACACACACACACACACACACACACCACCACCACCACCACCACCACCACCACCACCACCACCACCACCACCACCACCACCACCACCACCCTTCCTCCCAGCAGGAGCCCAAGACCAGCAAATAAAAACACTAAAAACACTCTAAAATATAAAAACAGACTTTAAAATTTATTACAACAAAACATCCTTAAAACCATATTAAGATAAAACATCTTTAAAAAAACATTTTTTTAAAAAAAGCTTTAAAAATCTTTTTTAAAAAAGCTTTAAAAACATGTTAAAAAACAATTCTAACATAGTCACAGACTGGGATAAGGCCTGTTGAAAGAGGAAGGTAGGCACCAAAAAGATAGCAGAGATGGCGCCTGTCTAATATTTAAAGAGAGGGAATTCCACAGGGTAGGTGCCACAACACTAAAGGTCCACTTCCTATGTTGTGCAGAATGGACCTCCTGATAAGATGGTATCTGCAGGAGGCCCTCACCTGCAGAGCATAGTGATCAACTAGGTATATAAGGGATAAGATGATCTTACAATGTATGAAAGACATAATAAAATTAAAAGCCAATAAAAACATCATTAAACACAATTAATAAAAGCATCAACAGATACCAGTTGTCTACCGGGCCCAGTTCAAGGTGTTGGTGTTAACCTTTAAAGCCCTATACGGTTTCGGCCCAGTTTATCTGAAGGAGCACCTCCAGCATCACCAATTATGCCGCCCGACAAGATCAGCCACACAAGACCTTCTCTCGGTCCCACCAGTTAAAACAGCGAGGCTGGTACGGACCAGAGAGAGGGCTTTTTCGATTGTGGCCCCCACCCTCTGGAACTCCCTTCCTTTCGATCTTCGTCATGCCCCCTCCCTGATAGGTTTCCGCCGGGCCTTGAAGACCTGGCTATTCAGGCAGGCCTATGGGATTTCTGGGATGGGTTAGCTTTTAATGCTGTTTAGTTTAATTATTGAATGTGGTTTTCTGGTTTATATTGTATTTTATTGTGTCAGTGTACGTCGCCTAGAGTGACCGTTAATTCGGCCAGATAGGCGACTCATAAATAAAATTTTATTATTATTATTATTATACTGCATTGGTTGGGGGGAGGGAAATCATGTTAAAAGGCCTGTCTAAAAAGTTTGGTTTTCAAGAGACGCCTGAAAGAAAGCAGGGATGGTTCCTGCCAAACTTCTATTGGTAGGGAGTTCCACAGGGAGGGCCTGCCACGCTAAATGCTTGGTCCCTGGTGGAGGACAACCAAACTTCAGGGGCATGGGGAACCAGCAAAAGTGCTCCATCAGAAGATCTCAGTGATTGAGATGAAAGACAGGGAGTCAGGTGGTCCTTATGGTACTTTGGGCACAAGTTGTTGAGGGCTTTGTGAACTAACACAAGTACCTTGAACCTGACCCTGAAGCAAATTGGCAACCATCCTGCTCTTTCAGAAGTTGGGTAACATGTTGCCAGCGATCTGCTTCTGTAGACAGCCTGGCTGCTGCATTCTGCATTAGTTGCAGTTCCTGGACCAGATACAAGGGCAGCCCCACATGAAGCATGTTACAGTAATTGACTCTTGAGGTTACCAAAGCATGGACCACTGCGGTCAGGCTATCACAGTCCAGGAACAGTCACGGCTGGCATACTAGCCAAAGCTGGCAGAAAGCACTCCTGGCCACAGAGCTCATTTGAGCCTCTAATGACAGAGATGGATTAAGGAGTACCCTCAAACTGTGTACCCACTGCTTCAGAGAGAGTTCAACCCCATCCAGGGCAAGCAACTGAACTATCACCCAGATACGGGAACCACCCACAAGGCCTCCATCTTTCCAAGACTCAAGCTCAGTTTATTGACCCTTATCCAGTCCACTACTGCATTCAGGCACTGGCTCAGGGCTTGCACAGCCTGATCCAGATGAAATGGAGAAATAGAGCTGGGTATCATCAGTCTACTGATGGCACCTTGCTGCAAGACTCCTGATGACCGCTCCCAACGGCTTCATATAGATGTTAAAAAGTACTGGGGACAAGATAGTACCCTGCGGCAATCCATAGTGTAAACACCAGGGGGGCAAGGAGCACTCTCTCAAGACTACTCTGTGGACACAACCCTGCAGGTATGAATGGAGCCATTGCAGCACAGTGGCATCAATGCCGGTCCGGCAGAGCTGGTCAAGAAGGATACCATGGAAATGGTATCAAAAGCTGCTGAGAGACTGAGCAGGAGGAGCAGAGGAGCACTCCCTCTGTCCTTTTCTCTATAAATGTCATCCATCAGGGAAAGCGAGGCTGATGCAGTCCCAAACCCAGGCCTGAACCCAGACTGGAATGGATCCAGATAATCACTCTCATCCAGGAATGTCTGCGGCTGTTACACCACAACACTCTCAACCATCTGTCTCAGGAAGGGAGTATTTGCAAAAGGGTGGTGGTTGTTACAATCCATTGGGTCCAGGGCTGTTTTTTTCAGTAGTGGCTGCACAACGACACCTTTTAAGGCAGCAGGCACCACTCCCTCAATCAAAGAGGCATTTACCTCTCTCTGGACTCACCCAGATAGCCCTCCTATGCTCAATTTCAATAGCCATGATGGGCAGAGATTGAGAGGGCAGGTATTTGGACGCATCCTTGTAAGCACCCTGTCCATGTCATCAGGCTTTATAAACTGAAATCGATCCTACATAGTCAGAGAATATGTAGCATTGGACACCTTAGCTGGAACTGTAGCCATAACAGTAGCATCTAAATTGCTGTCGAGTTGAGCAAGTTTATCCTCAAAATGATGAGCCAAATGGTCACAGCAGGCTTCCGTTGCCTCCAGAGGCCCATCCCCACCAACTGGAGAGACCAGATTCTGGACAACCTGAAAGAGCTCCTCTGGACAATTACTTGAGGATGCAATAAAGGCCAAGAAGTAAGCCTTCTTTGCTGCATTCATTGCCACATGGTAGGTGCGACTATGTTCTCTAACCAGTGTTCGGTTGGCCGTGGAGCGCGTTCTACGCGATTGGCGCTCTGGCCATCAGCTAGCCTGCTCCATTGCATGCAGCTCCCTAGAGTACCAGGGGGCATTGCAAGCTCCATAGCACTGGAGAGGGCACTCAGGAGAGACTGTGTCAATAGCCCTTGTCATCTCAATATTCTACAGTGAGACAAGAGCCTCAACCAGGATCATCTTCTTTATCCACTGGAAAGACCCCCAGAGCATTCAGGAATCCATGAGGATTCCTAAGTCTCCAGGGGCAGACCATCTTAATTTGTTCCCCACCCATGCAGAGGGGGATAATTTGCAGTGAGTCCAAATTTCACCAGGAGGTGGTCACCATGACAATGGAGTCATAGAGGCCCCCCATTTCCAGACCACCCCTCTCCCCACTTGGAGCAAAGACCAAATCAACGGTATGTCCTGCTCCAATGACAACCTGAGACAGTTCCATGGATTATGGAGAAATATTAAACACACACACAGAGACTGATCTTACTGGCTCAAGATCGCACATTATAGCAGGCAACAAAATACATATTTGCAGTTCAGTGGCAGTATTGTCAACTGAAAAAGAATAAAGCCCTCCAAAGCTGATATAAAGAGGCATTGGTTGTACTAAGGCACTGTGCTATTTTGAACATTTGTATCTATAGTTGTAGCCAACTATTGCTTTTTAGAGTGGCTGGATGATTAGTGGTCAAGCTGTATTGAGAGATCTACTGACAGAGGAAAGTCCTGCATAACACCACAATATAATATGATGCATGCTAGGTCCCAGCAAGATGATGATAATCATTTTATGGACTCACTAATGAGAGACATGCTGTAAAAAACAAATAAATGCAAGTCTTTCTTTCTTTCTTTCTTTCTTTCTTTCTTTCTTTCTTTCTTTCTTTCTTTCTTTCTTTCTTTCTTTCTTTCTTTCTTTCTTTCTTTCTTTCTTTCTTTCTTTCTTTCTTTCTCTTTTATAGAATAGCACAGTGCAAGGAGAGGGGCAGATTCTGCTGCTCCTTAGGCAAAATAGCATCTCAAGGAAGGAGACATTCTAGGAAAGGAGAACAAAGAGCTCATCAGAAATGTTAAGAGCTCTCCACTGAACTTGATTCATGTCCAGCTGCACCATTTATGTGAATAACTGAAGTGTACACCTGTCAATCTCACCAATGAGAGGTGGCCACAAAAGGCTGGCACACTAAAAAGGAAGTGTAAAGTGGTTTCTTACAGCACTGAAGAGAGAATGAAGGAGAAATAGTGACTACTCCATTTACACTTATGGGGCTATACAAACAACACCAATGATACTTGTAATTGTTGTTATGAACTTTCCAGATGTGCTCCCCCCCCCATTTGTTGTGCACAGTCCAAGTGGAGCTTGGGTTGCAAGGACATCACAAGCACAGTGTAATATAGCTGGGGAAAAGCCATGCCTTCCCCAGATAGTGCATTCACTGAAGTCCTATTCCTCACTTTTACTCATGTTGCAGTGGGGCACATTGGGGCAGGCCCCATTCTGCTGTAATGTCAGCATCCCAACCTTCACATGTTAAGCCCTGAGTTGTGAAAAGGAAACCATTCACATAGGAAATTGCACATGACTGCACGATTGGGACACCCACACAATCAAATGTCCTGATTGTGCAGAGCCGGCTGATATGCGCAGCAGCTGCTGTTGCGGATTCCCTTTTCAGACGTACGCGTGCAACACATGAAAGTTGGGCACTGATGGGCCAGGGCCAGAAATGTGACCCCAGTCCTACTACAATTGAGTGCTGATAGTAATCTATTTATAGGACCATGCCTACTTCAACTTTGGTAACAACTTTTGGTATTGATAATAAATAAATAAATAAATAAATAACATGAACTCAGTATTTAGGAATGGAATTCTTCTCTATTTGCAGGCTACATGGTAAAGCAAAATAAAGTAGGGTAAAGGGGATATACTTGTTGAGCATCCTGCTAATTAAATAACGTTCTTCTGTTCTACATTTCCCATAATCCTAAGCACCAAGTGTCCAACACAGACATTTACCCACACTACAGTGGCAAGAATCTGCACTGCTGCTTGGAACTGGTTTCTGCAGAGGAGCCTGCTCACACAGGAATAGTTCTGGGGCCAAGCAGCACAGTCCTAATGCAAGCTCCCCTCTTCCAGATGGTCTGGTGGGTGAGTGCTGATGATACTCTTTTACGGCACTGCCCCTCCTGATAACAGCCACAACGTATGGAATTGAAAATGTTTTCATACACTGCTCTTTCTGCGGCACTGACTGATGGTCATGAAATCTCTGCTTTATCTCACTGGTGATTTCTTAATTGCATTCGATGAATTCCCATTCCTCACAAATATTTAGTGGATTTGTACTCCTTTGCCACTGGCATTATGAGTGACTACTACCTCACGCTGCAGGTGGAATCAGGGCTAAAATGAAATAAAATAATCTGTTTTTCTTGTTTTGCATGCAAACATAAATTAAAGAAACCAGAGTCCTTTGCAGAATGCTGGCAAAGCACTGTTTCTAGTTTCATTGCTGACCGAGCTTCCATATGTATAACAGGCTAGCAATGGTTTGGTGCTGCTCAGTAGCAGATGGTGTTGTGTGATGGCTTTGCCCACCTGATCTCCTGACAGTTGAGTCACTGCTGCTTACTAGGAAGGAGGGTATGGGTGGGCAGCGGGAAGGTTGATGCAGTGCAAATGCACCAGCAGAGCCAACCTGGCACTCCTGCCAGAGGGCTGCATTCAATGTAGTACGAAGGAGATCATTTCCATGAGGGCAAGCATTTCTACTTGTCTGACAAAACAATCTTCCCTCTCCTTCCATTGTGTGCTGTTCTTCTGATCCTTTGCAGCAGATTTGGTGAGGACGGGGGCTCACAGGGGAAGGAGAGGGAGGAAAGTCCCATTGCACTTGTGGAAAAATTGTGCTTGCATCCTCTAGGGCAGTGAGTTGGTTGAAGAAGGCCTCTTTGCAGCCTCTTCCCTCCCTCTCTCCTTCCTGGTAAGCAGCAGCCGTCAGGAGGACAGGGAAATGCTGTCGTCTTGCCATGCCATCTGCTGCTGGGGCTGCTTGTCCACCTTCCATTTCAGCACTTAGCTTTATAAGATCTCTCCCTTCTCTTTGCTGCAGCAGGCTCTTCAAGCAGAGCAGTGGCATTTACTATGTCAACTGTTTGTGAACTGAGACGTATCACAAACCACACTTAGCACAAACTGTGGCTGGCAAACCAGCTTCAACCCATGAACTGATATCCTGGTTTGGCAGCCCCTCACAAACAACAGCTGATAAGACAGTGTAGGTTCAGATATAATGTCAAACCATGGTTTGGCATTTGGTGACTTACCTGTTAATAAAATAGATCTGAACAAAATAAAAGCGAAAAGATAAAAGAACCGCAAAGAGGCTCAGAGAATTGGCTGTTGGAACAACATAATGAAAAGAGCACCTGTACTCCATAAAACCTTCAAATGCAGAGGTTTTGAAAATTATATTTCTATTTCAGCTTTATGTTCAAGGATATGTACCACTTTCAGAGCACCTTGGTTATTGATGCTTCAGAGTGAAACAAAATTGGCAGCGAATGAACCTAAAATGCTATCAAAAATGAAAAAAAAGAGATGAAAATCAGGAGACTAAACGGAGGGTCTGTGCTTTGAACTTTTTACAGATAGAAATTATCTAATTCAACCTGTTTCCCAAAAGTGATGCAAAGGTTTAGATAGGAAAATATGAGCCTAACTATACAATCCCCACAAACCTAAGGCAAAGGAACGATTGCGGCCCAGGGGTGAAATAAGACGCAGACACAATATGATGGGTTAAATAATGGGCCACTTTATTAAACCAAATTCATATTATGATAATGAACCTGCAAAGGGGAACGTAAGTGCGGGATTCAACTGATGAGTCAGGCAAAGCCTGCTTGCAGCTATCGGGTGACCCAAACCCCTGCCGGGCAAAGGGATGCCAATCTGTCAACCCCTTGCCCCGACCACACTCCAATTGTGCGTAGGGAGGCCAACCTGCATCACCGCGCCCCGGTGCCCTGAAACTCTAAGTGGATGAGACCTGTTGGCCCCAGAGGCGACCCGTATCCTGCCCTCGGGCCGTATAACCCGGAGCTGCAGGCCTCCGGAACCACCTGTCACCTCCAAAGGTGCCTAAAGGTGTCACCTAGCTGCCCTTCACCTTTAACCTTTCCCGCACTTCCTTGATAAAGCGACCTTTAAAGTATTAAATTCAAACAGCCAAATCAACCTAATAACCACAAGAACACCCGGGCTAACCCTGAATGCCCTCCCTACTAACTACAGTATGGAATAGGCGAAAGAAACCCACCGGCTAAAACGCAGGCAGGCCAAAAATTCCTATTCGGCCCCGGAGGCGACCAAATGAATCACACTGCAGTAGAGGGAGGGTAGGGCGGGTGCCACGAATTATGAAGGGAGAGGGGGCAGCCGGCGCGAGCCTAAATAGGCTCGGTCGCCCCGCCCACCCTGGCAGCACGCCGTGACGATGTCACACCAGTCCGGCGCGCTTGCCCTCTCCTTCAATGGAGGCTCCGGATTCACTCCGGGCCGCAAACTGTGCCCCGCGACCCGGTAAGTCCCGGGTGCGGAGCGGGGTTCTGTGTAATTCAAAAGCTTGGTTCCCACATTTTGAAAGCTCATTCAAAAAAACAGATACTGTCTCACTTGCTCTATTTTCTGGGATCCATGGATTCACTAAGGTACTGATCTAAAATACTTTTTATCCATTTATAAATGTGTGTGCTTGTGTGTACTATGTTTATTATCATGGATATCTTGGGAAGAGGTGACCTTATTCATAGTCAATATGCTGTGTAGTTCTTTATGGTGCTTTGCATGTCTTCCATATGGATGTTATTCCAGTAGAATTATGAAGGTCGTTGGTGTCTAGTGAGTGTTGTGTAAATGCAAGACACCAATTCTGATCAGACACTTCAGTCTTAATTTCCTAACATAGGACATTTAAATCTGTAGCCATTAAGCCATATTCTAGGGCTCAACACCTTCTCACCCTACTCCCTTTTGCCTGCATCCATCCTTCCCCTTCCTTCCTTCTTCCTTCCTTCCTTCCTTCCTTCCTGTGAATGTAACAGCTGCTGTCCTGTTCATAGCAAGAGGGCTTGGAAAAAAATGTTACCTGCTTCATTTATGTACATCAGACTGATATTTAAAGTGCTGGAGTGAGAACAAGGAAAATGTGACAACCCTGTTCACAGAGTCATAAGGAGGCAGACTTCCCTAATACTCTTTACATCATAGCTGAAATCAGGTATCATCAGAGCCTTGCTAATCAGGCTTTTGATATATCTGAGATAGTTCCTGTGTTCTGGGCAATTTTAAAGGAATTCAGCCCAAGGGGCAAAGCATGAACCTTTTCCCTATCAGGGGCTCCAGACAGGCTGTGGCTGTGCTCTGAAGAATATCTACAAAGTAGTTAAATGGGAATACTTGAATTTAATTCAGCTGATTTAGTTCCACTGCCTTCACTGGGTCTTAAGTTAACTAGTTTAAATCCAAATCTTACAGTTTAACTAGGCCGAGGATTTAACTGTCCATTGCACACATCTGCCTTCTATCCTTTTTCTTAAACACATACACAGAGTACTTTCCGCTCTCACTCTCAGTTAAGATCCTTTGACAATATGGATATTGTGCCGGCGGGGAGGGGCTTCTGATAGTGTGATACTACAAACCCAGACATATGCAAGACATCTCAGCCATCATGTTTGCTCTGACTCCACATCACTCACTGCCTATATTCCCTATTCTGAGCAAGATGGGATGAGGCCAGAGGGGGAAATGCAACTGAAGTGCATTGGGCTATAAGTAAATTGCATTGTTTTCAATCTTGATATAACAGGACAGAATAAATAGGGATTAGTACCAAAATTGAAGCTTTTATTATGTGAGGCACTCGATAGGCTGCTAGGGGAGTTTCAGAGATAGAGTACCAGCCAGAAAAGGTATTTGTTTTATCAAGCCCCCTTAATCTTTTCCTTTGTTCATTTTTAAGCCTGTGCATTACAAGTGTTAACAAATCTGAGTGCCCTACACTCTTCCAGAGTGACGAGGGGCATTTCTATGCTTTTGCAAAAGCATACACAGCATGCTTGTGGTAGTCAACACATCCTTTATTTGTGGGAGGGGTGGTGACACCTTGGAGCACAGTGACTCCCATTTGGACAGGTTACCCACATTCCAGACCTCTCATAGTGCCTGTCCAATGGACAGCACACCTCCGGCTGGACGCAGCAATAGCAAGTTTCTGTGTTTGCTGTTGTCTGGCAACCTATGTGGCAACATTAAAATGCCCCATTCCAAACAAATATTGAACTCTTTGTGGTATACAGTATGACCTTGAGTGATTGGAGTGGAATTACAGACTGGAGGTTCACTATTCACTCTGATTGTTCACTAGTGCAGAAAAGGGAACTAAAATGAACAAGGGGTCAGAACACCTCCCCATGAAGAAAGCCTAAAGCATTTGGGGCAACATGGTAGAGGTTTATAAACATGCATGCTGTGGAGGAACATTTTTTTCTTCTCTCTTACGACGTTAGACCTTGAATACAATTGAATGGAAATAGGACAGATAAAAGGAAATACTTCACACAGCACATAATTCATTTATGGAATTCACTGGCACAAGATGTGGTGATAGTCACTGACTTTGATGCTTTAAAAAGGATTAGGGAAATTCATGGAGGATAAGGCCTATCAATAGCTATTAAGCCATAAAAGCTTAATGGAACCTCCAGATTCAGAGGTAGTATATATCAAAATACTAATTGATAACTATTCAATTTGGGAGGGTGGTTGTTTTAGTGCTTTCTTTGTGGGCTTCCTGGAACATTTAGCTGCCCATTTTGGGAAACGGCATGGAACTAGATGGACTTATAATCAAGTCCACCAGGGCTCTTATGTTTAAGTACCAAAGTGCCATTTTCTTGTGTGACGCAATCCATACGATCTGAAGTACACAATGACACAGTGCTCAGATCTGACTTTTCTCTAATAAGAAGCTAAGGATTTTTTTTATTATATATGTGTGATATCAAGCATTTTTCAACAGCAAATACCTAATTCAGGACCTCTACCAAAGTATATTCTTCTGCCCTTTCCTGTAGCCTCATTCACACTTGCATGTTCATCACTGGATGACTGCAACATCCAGTGATGACTTGAATGTGTTATTGGGCCAGCCCAGGTTTAAGATCACACATAGAGCTTTCATAACATTTCACATAACCCTAAACACAATGCTTTTCACAATCACCTGCCAGTCATCAAGTGGGCAATCTGTATGTAGGGAATTCAAATTATGAACATGCACATGTGAATCAGTTCTATATCTGTCTGCTTCCACATGACATCAGGCTCTTTAGAGGGCAGCTAGAACTGTACAATTGTTCACCACTACCAATAGCATCCTGTTCTGTTGAGGTGGAGCAGTATGGTGTGGTGGTAAGAGTGCTGGACTAGGGCCTGGGAGACCAGGGTTCAAATCCCCACTTAGCTATAAAGCTCACTGGGTAACTTTGGGCCAGTCAGTGTCTCTTAGCCTAACCTACCTCACAAGGTTGTTGTGATGATAACATGGGAACGTGAGAACCATGGAGGAAAGGTAGAATATAAATATAATAATAAATATAAATACAAACATACATTAATATAAAGGTTCTATACGCGTTCGCTATGCACATCTGTGCCCTACTAGAAGTCCTATCTGATGGATTTTCTTCATAGTCTTGAGGTTTCTGGAGGTGTTTCAATGATGAGAATATAGTTTCAAACCTTGAACATGCAGGAAAAGCCCTACAGGACATGCTGCCTCATTTTTTTAACAAATCTAGTCACGGCACTTAGTTGGTTTACTTGACTCTGTATCTGTTCTCAAATCAGTAAGAGGTGATTTAAAAAAAAATAGCATCCCTGAATACATCTAGAATGTATTTATGTCACCACTTAGGTAGCCATAACCGACTCACACAGAGTGGAGATACTCCCAATAAAGTCAGTAACAATGCTTCTTTAGAGGAGTGAATGTAGGCAGAGTTGGCTCTGTGGGTGACTGTTGAGGCAGCTGGTCTTATACCAGCCTTCTTACACGTAAGTTGTAGTCCAAAACATCTGGAGAGCACCAGGTTGGCAAAGACTGTCTCACATTTACTTGGAAATAGTACTGCTGATTCCTGTGGCCTTTATAATTTCTTTTCCTCTGGTTTTCTTTCTTTCGTAGGAATGTTGACCAATACACACATTTACCACAGATGACCATTGTCATTCTGAAAGAAAATTCTGCAATATACGGCTTCAAATGTTTCCTCTTCCAAGTTACAATGAGCTGCTCTTACTTCATCTAAAGACAGGGATATACTGCTATTCATTGAAAAGACTACAAGATTGGATAATATGGTTTGTGTTAAAGAACTCTCCTCCCCCTATGCCTATTGTTAATCCTTATCTCCAAAACAAAATATTTCAGCAGTTAAACGTATTCCCACAGCAGCAGCCTTCTCTTTTCCAGTGGCCAGCTGGATGCCAGTTTGGATTTTGCACCACAGTAAGATCACTTTAATCTATTTCCATTTCCATTCCAAGAACATCATTTGTACATTGTCCAGCTTGAAAATGTTAACCTGACACCACTGGCCATGATGAGCCATTTCTCTTCAAGTGGCAAATTTCCAACTAGCTGACAGTTGAGCATTTACACTGGAATGCTTCTGCACACCAAAAATATGCTGTTCACTCATAAAGAGCACTCCAGAATGTTAAGCTCTGTCCTGGCTACAAAGAGGCCCAAGCATGGGTGCAAGGGTCTGTGTGTGGCACTTTATTCAGGTTTGGAGGTCTAGGGCAGTAGTGTGTTTTATTTGTTTGTTTGCTTGCTTGCTTGTTTGTTGGATTCTAGGTGGGAACTTGGAAGCCATCTAGTCCATCCCTTTGCTCAGTGCAGGATCTGCAATGCAGGATGCAACTACAGCACCCCTGAAAGACAGCCATGCAGTCCCTGCGTAAACACCACCAGCAATTTGTTTGTTTTAGGCTGCCCTGAAAAAATCCAGGTAACTGCATGTCAATAAAAAGCATAAAACCTAAACAACAACAAAAGCACAGAAAGAGCAAACAGAATCCCAATAACTTCCTGCAAAGACATGCAAAAAGAAGCTAAAATCTGTTATTTATTTATTATTTATTTGTTAAACTTGTATCCTGCCCTTCCTCCCAGAAGGAGCCTAGGGCGGCAAACAAAGGATGAAACACTAAAATCAAAATTACTAAAAACAGTTACAAAATCTGCTGAATTGCCCGGGCAAATAAATCAATAAGTAAGTAAAAATCCTTGCCTAGGGCTAAATGGAAAATGAGGCTGGCACCAGATGAGCTTCCTTGAGGAGGATATACCATATAAGGGGCACCACAACTGCAAAGGTCCTTCCTCTAATTCCACCTACCTAAACCCGGATGACAGTAGGACCTGGAAGGGAGCCCAGATGAAGAATGGAGAGCTCAGGGTCATGTTGGCTTATGTAGAAGGTGGTCCTTCAGCAGCCAAGTCACAAGCTGATTTGGGCTTAATAGGTAGTAATAAGGAACACTTGGAATTGTGCCTTGGAATAGGCTGGCAGCATGGCTGATCTGTACCTATATCTGGTTCCAGTTGGTCCCTAGAGATTGTGTTTTATATACTAACTGAAGTTTCTGAGAAGTCTTCAAGGGTAGTTTCAAGTTGCAGTAGTCAAGTTCAGAGGTTACTAGTGCATGGGTAATTTGCATGGGTAATTCAGAAGGAGCTGTATCAGACATAGCTGGCAAAAGGCACCACATGAAATGAATGTGACTTGGACATCCTGTGACAATGTTTGAACTATCAGTATTTTTATTAATACTGATATCCTATGCTGTGCAGAATGGAGCTCCTGGTAAGAAGGTATCTGCAGGAGGCCCTCACCTGCAAAGCACAATGCTCAGCTGGGTATATAAAGGGTAAGACAACCTTTCAGGTATCCTGGTCCCAAGCTGTATGGGGATTAGTATACTAAAACCAGAACCTTGAACTTCAGTACCTCCTAAACTGTGAACTGTATCCTTAAGGAGATTAAAAGCTCATCCAGAACAGGCTGGACACCACCTTTCCAATCAAACACACCAAAGCTTGCTAGCATAGGGCTTCTTGTTTATTGGCTCTCATCCAGTGGAGTACTGCTTCCAAGTACTGATTCAGCACCTCCACTATCTTATCTGACTCTAATGAAAAGAAGAAGTGCATTTGGGAGTCATCAGGACATACTGTCCCCAAATTTCCAGCAGACCTAACTTTAATGTTTAAAAACTATGGGAGATAAAGTGAGACCTGGCATGATCCCATAGGGCCATGGGACCAAGCAGTAGTCTCTAATGGGCCATCCAAGTAAAAGCAGAACAAATGAAATGCTGTGTTCCAGCTCCCAACCAAGACAACCTATCCATAAGGATGCCATGGTTGATGGTATTAAAAACAAAACAAAACAGAAAGGTCAAAGAGAATGAGCAGGATCACACTCCGCCATGCGTTTTCCTGGCATAGGTCATCTATCAGTGCTAATGCAGCAGTTTCTGTGTGAATACCAAGCCAGAAATCAGATTAAAATGGATCCAGAAAAACAGTTTCATCTAAGAGTGACATGTGTTTCATGGCAACTTTCCACTCAAGCACCTTGCCGTATTAGTGACTGGCAACAACTGTAGAAATATCCACAGACAGTTGCACCATAAAAGGATTGTGATAGTTTGAGAACTAAAGGTTTTGATTATTTATATGCCTTTTTTGTAGTAGTTTTGTATGTAGTTCATTAATAAAAGGTGTTAAATATTGTTCTAATAAAGATGACCAACTTATTACATGGTAAATCAGATGTGGGGAAGTTTGCCTGGTAGTTAATGTGTGCTAAGATACAGCAATACAGAAGACTGTGGCTGGCTTTGCATTGGTGGCTTGTGAAGGGGGAGGAGAGGCAGTGGCATCCTAGCAGTGGTGACAGTACTGCACTCATAGGGGTGGGGGTGAGGGAAGGTAGCAGCGAGGTTGGGGGAATTCTGAGTTGGTAGTGGCCCCACAAGTGTGCATTCTGCCATTGCAGAACTCCCCTCCCCCCACTGCTGTTCCATCTTTGTGAATAACCCTCAAGAACTAGAGTCCTAGAGTTCCCAGTTCCTCCCAGCATTTCATAGGGCAAGTAGGATGGTCATGCATACTACCTTACAGAGGACAGGCATTTATTTTGAACAGCTGCCAGACAGTCCTCTATTTGAAGGTCTCTGCTATTTGAGGGCTGCCCAGTCCAAGTTGGTTTAAAGATGAGGAACCATTAAAAGGGAGAGTAAGATCCTTGAAGTTGCCTATCAACAGTTAGCAGGATGTGGTTGGCAAACTGGGCAGACACACAGCCACCCAGTGTCTTCTCCATTGTGGTGAGATGCATTTATTTCTATTTAATTATAGTAATTATAGTAATTTGCATCTATGCATATAAAGTACCATATACAAATTTTATGCAAATTGGCATTCCCTTTGGTCCTCTTTTTTTGTGTGTGTGATGTGCACATCCTATTTTTTGGCAAGCGATAACTGACCAGCAGGAGGAGCCAACAGGGTGTGGCATTTGTCTGAGTGGGAGAGAGGAACAAGCACCATAACCATCAGGCACTTGTGATGCCAGGGACAGTGGGAGGCAGTGGTATTGATAGGAACCTATGTGAGCAACTGAGTTAGGCCTCTGGTCTTCAGAAAGCAGAGAAGAATGCCAGGAACAGAGAACGGTATCTAAAAAGCATTTGTAATTGTTCTAAAGATGTTCTCAAAGTGTTTTGTTTTTAAGATTTTTTAAAAGTTTTTTTTAGAGGTTTATCGCTGTTGTTTGCTTCCATGGGCTCCCTTTGAAAGGAAGGGCAGGATATAAATTTAATAATACATAAATTAATATATGACATGCTGTCATGCCTGGCTATAATGGCAAACCAGGCAGCCAGAAATGTAAGAAACATGAATGAAATGAAAAAATACTAAAGGCTACCTGCCAGTCTGGGAGGGGCTGTGTTTCCAGTTTGTACTTGCCCAGATAAATGATGTGTGGATGTGTGTTTGAGTATAAAATGAGGTTCTTTACACGTTGTCACTTTGTTTAATACATGTGAGACGGTAAAAACCTGCAAGTGATTTTTTTTAAAAAACAATCGTTCTAAGGTATTCTTTGTAAGGATGTTTCATTTGTATAGTTAAGATTAATTATTTCCCTTGTTAATAAAGGCAGTGCGAAACCTACATTTACACAACTGCAATATACACATACACATTACATTTACACCGTACTGCTACCACTGCTATGGGGGGGGGGAGGGGAAGGTTCAATGCCCCCAGGGATTTTATTTATCCCACCTCTGTGGAGACCTTGCTTTCTACCCCACTGTTCTGCCCCCACTATATGATGGCCCATGGTCCAGCCATCCTTCCTTTTTATCTCTAGGTGAAATATCCCACCTTTTTATTATAACCTGTAGGATTCCATGCCACATACAAGGTATCAAAGAGACCTGATTTTCTTATCCCTTTTATATTTTAGCTGCCACCATTTAGTTCCAAATAATTCCTTTATTCATCTTTTCACACACACACACTCACAGTTTAGCATGAGATGAACAGTCGTATTTGTAAGTCAAACCAATTTATATTAATTAAAATTGTTTGCAACATAATAGGATTACTTGCAAGTTAAATGTAAAATAATGCTTTGTTATTTGGTTTAAGATATTACATTCACTTCTAAGGGATACAGTTACTTTAAAGAGATGGCTATTTAGCCCCTGCTCCTGTTCCCTAATCTAAACCAAGAGCCAGTTGCCTTTAATCTCTTCTCCCTCAGTTAACTCACAAACTATACAGAGGGCTTCTGCTAGAGTCTTCCCTCTGATCAGGATTCTCTTCACCCCTAGTTAACTTACGGACTTTGCTGAAGACTTCTTTCTGAACAGGGACCAGCTGCTCCTTGGACGCAACTGCCACGAACTGGCAATCTGGCTTCATCTCTCCTGAAGGTTTGCTCCCCTCAGACCTTCTCAGCTTTTAACTTCGGTGATTTCAGCTTTGGTGTCCTGGCTGTTTCTTCTTGAACAGCTGCCTCCTGCCACCAGGAACGCTAAGCTCTTGGCCCTGCGCCAGATTCTTCCTCTGGCTGCTGCTTCTAGCTGCTGTGTCCAACTCCAGTCTCTTCAGCCTCTTGACAAACTCCAGCCAGAGTCGCTTCACACTCAGTCATCTCTAAGCAGTGCTGTATCTGTCCTTTCATTTTCATCTAGTCAGAACCTTCTAACCAATCACAAGGTCCATCTTACTGGACTCAGGACCAATGACTTCCGATGGAATATCCACTAAAGCAGTAGTCTTCAACCGTTTCCAGGTTGGGCCCAGTTTTAAGTTACCCAAACATGCATTTGGGGATTGATTTCTTAATTTTTTACCAGGTATTGGTATGGTGGCAGTGCTGCTGCTGCGACCTACTTTACATCGGTCTGTGACCCATTAGTAGGTCTTGACCCACCAGTTGAAGACCAATGCACTAAAGGACATATCATATTTTGGATTCTTCCAAGTCATGAAAAGCTGAATTCTACTGCCAACTGTCATAGTAAGAAACCTCACAAGACACCTAGCCTGCAGCCACCTCTTTAGTAACTATAGTCTAACTGTTTCTTTGAGGACTGCCAATTGAGGAACCTCTACGCATGGTATCTCACAAGCTTCAGTTAGGAGTAAACTGCCAGTCTTTCCCCCTTTACTCAGTTAATTACTTACAAATCAGTTTCTGTAAGAGAACAACATGCTCACATTTGAATTTCTCCTCACAATATGATAGTAATATCCATATAAGAACAGGGACCAAAGTAAAAAAGCTTGGTTTTTATTTATTTATTTATTTATTTATTTATTTATTGCACTTGTGTACTGCCCCATAGCCGAAGCTCTCTGGGCGGTTTACAGCAATCAAAAACATTAAAACAAATATACAATTTAAAACACATTTTCCCACACACAGAACTGCAATCTGTAGCAAGAGCAATGAATACAGCTTTTTAGAACTTTCCTCCAACTGTGTGTACCCTACAGTGTAGAGTTTTAGGAAACTCATCTTATACAAAGGCATATATATGGATTCAACTCTTGACTAAATACAATAGAGATTCCTAGGGGATTCTATGAAGGAGATTGCTATTACTTCCAGCAATACAATTTATGGTTCCTGAAAGAATATTGTACTTTGGGCTGCCTTCCATAACTGAAATAAGAAGTTGTGCTTTGGTATCGGGGATATTATGTAGAAGGAAAGGGTGTGTTTCATGTATTTAATCCGAGTAGTTTCCAATAAAACATTTCCTTTCCTTGTGCTTCTTTAGTAGCCCGAGGAAATTGGAGGCAAAAAAGAAGAGGAAGTACAAGACATCCAGAAAACATATAGTTCAGGAACAGAACATATCTCACTTCCCCCTACACTTAACTCAAAAGACTCTGAATGAGGTTGGAAAAAATTCTGGACACAGCAGAGGTGCAGCTAGGACAAGAGCACGTATACCTTTTCCATCTCACCAAATCTGATCTCAGCAAGCCAACACATTCACCTTTTATAGCAAAACTATGTGAATGGCAAGCTTTTCACTAAGGCTGCAATCCTAAGGCACTCACAATTACCTGGGAGTAAGTGCCATTGTATTCAGCTAGCTGCTGCCCCAAAGATCTTCACAAAAAAGAGAATGCCATGTCCATATCTCAACTAGTTTATTTACAATCCTGGGTAGTCAGAGAACGTCATATTTCTAGTTCTCATCAGCTACTGACTTTACAATTAAAGTTCTAGAGTTGCCCACTGTTTTGATTTTGTAAAGGCTCTACACTTTTGTCCTCATCAGTATGTGTGGCACAGAACTTACATTGCCACAAAGGGAGATGCACAACACGCACAGCGAGAACTCCAATTATGCTAGTAACAATGGGTTGACCTTGGAGCCCTATCTACCCCAGGTTCCATCTCTCTCTCAGCATCCTGGGCACTTGGCTGCCAACTGAAAATTATTTTCTTTAAAAGTGAACTGCTATATTCAGGAATACAGAGACACAGGTTTTAAAAAATTGTCTTATGTGGTATTTAGTATGAAAGAATTGCCGCAGTCAGCTTTGAAGGGCAGAGGCTATAGCTGACCAAGAGCTGAGAAGACTTCCCAAATTCTTCAGCTGACTTTCCTCAAATGTAGTACAGGTGTTTTAGACTGCTGACAGGTACAGTTGCAATCAACCAGTCACTTTAGTAGACTAACACATTACTGTAACTCCCTAACTACTTTTAGTGTTTCGGCATGGTGGACCTATCCTAGCTCATATGCAGCATGTATGTGCTCAGTATTGGGGTGTCTAACAGATTCATATGAATCCCAAGCCAAAGTGAGATGCTTTGGAGGGATTCTGAGCTTGTCCATGGCAAAATGGGATCTGCACAAGGCGCCCCAAACCAAAGTGAGTGCCACCCTGAAGTGTTTCATGGCACCACAGCAAAATGCTGCAGACAAGGTGTGGCGTAGTGGTTAGAGTGTTGGCCTACGACCTGGGAGACCAAGGTTCGAATCCCCACACAGCCACTGAAGAGAGTTTAAAGATCGCCCTACTCTGTATTCTATTTCCCCAAAAGCAGGACAATTTTTGACCCTTCTGCAATACCTCATGAAAACTGAGGCATGCTCCAGGAAACAGACAGCAGTCAGGAGATGGGGAATTGAGTCCCACATCTAGAGGTCCAGGTAGCTAAGTCTAGGGCAAAAGGCTGTAAGTTGGGAAAGCAGAAATAGGGAACCAACAGCTGCACATTAGAACAAAAAAGTCATGAGACATGTCAAGATACAGGGAAATATATGGCTTACCAATGATCATAACCACTTGCATTGATACATCTGCTGAAGTGCTCCTATTGTCTCAGCAATCAAACATGCCACTTTCACACTGGCATCATCCCATGCTTTGTGATGCTTCTTCTGGCACATTGCATCATAAATGTTGATGATGATGGCACATCATATCTTAGGTGTAAGGGCTTGTCCATACAACTGTATAATCTGCAACGTTATAGCTTTGTGTCCTAGCTAGGACAGAGTTTGTTGTTCACAAATCCACATTAGAAATACTACTGAAAAGCCGATATGCGTTCCTGTATCGATAATCAATCACATTAACGTCTGTGCGCTCAGACGCAATGTGGCAGACTTTCCTGCAGTAGGTGATGCATGGACGTTCTTCCGTTATATGCCAAATCCCCTGTCTCCTTCCCACCCAATAGTACATCCACACACTTGCACATGCGTGGGAATTTAAAAAAAAACGTTTCTGCTCTCTTCTGAAAAAGCACTTGAAAAGCAAATGACCATTATGGACTAATCACTGAAAAGGGGTGGATTTAGGGGAGTGTATGTATGTATGTATCAAGCATGTATGGATGCTTGATAATTGAGTTTTTGTAATAATCACAATAATCTGACCACAAACAGGACATGTATGGATCTTGAGGCCACCAACCGAATGTGGAAAACGTGGATTTTGTGATTAGGTATGGATGGACCCTAAGTCAAGGAGAATGCAGCAGGTCTGACTTGGGGAACAGAGAGCTAATGGTATACAGTATGCTGTTGACATCCAGCTCTATTTCTCTTTTTTCATCAAGCTCAGGAGAACCTGACATAAGAACATAAGAAAGGCCTTAAACCCTTTGTAGGAAAAGAAACAGACTCTGTACAATACTCATCTGAAGCAATCACTTTTAATAAATAAATGTTTATAATAATGTAGTGTAGGAAAAGCCCTTGCAGACAGATGAGCTTTCAACTCACAGCTTCAAAGGATGCTTCCAGTTGACCTGTTTATCGAACATTTGTCCTGATTTGTTTGCAAGGAGATTAGACAGTGTTGGCTATGTGATCAGTATTAATCAACTATAATTGCACAACCTGAATTTGTCAATATGTCATTGAATCCCACCCAAAAATAGCAACAGTCTGGAAGTGCCCCAAATGGCATAAAAATTATCCAAGCTAAATTGTGAAGCAGCATCCTGACTAGGATGACTACTTACACATCACCAAGAAAGTGGAAATGCAGAATCAAAAAGGAGAAAGAAGAGGACAAAAGGGGATACATATTTGTATGTGTCAATGCAAATTTGGAATTCTAAGAAACTATCATGGGCTGAGGATGGTGACTGCTGCTTGTCTCAGTTGGTAAACAGCAGAGAGATGGGAGAAGCCTGCAAACCTACCGGCACACCCCTCCTTAGCAGTCCTACCAACCTTGAGGCCTGTGAGCGTTGGCAGAACTGGGAGGAGAAGAAAAGAAAGACCAGTTGCGGCTTATTGACTGACATTCAGCCCAGAGATCACTATTTAAGGAGGGCTGTCACAATTATTCCCTTTGGGGCTCACTTCTTTGGTATCCATGAGGACACCATACTCTTTTTCTCTCTTCTTTTTCTGTTCTGTTGTTACTTGGAAAGAGGTTTTTGCTGTGAATGTGTTTGGGCAGCCGTTCATGACACTCAGGGAAAGAGGGTAGGTTGGATAGTGGAGGTGAAAGGTGTCGTGAATGGGCTGCCCCAGGTGAGAGATGGGGTGAGAATTGTTGTTAAGGACATCTGATTGTTTCAGTTGGTTGGATATCCTCTTTTCTTTACCCAGGTATTTAATTTAATTTTGAAATTATAATTGTCCTCACTGCAGTTTAGTTTTGTTTTATGGTCAGTGGAGCTGTTAATTTGATATTTATTATACTTGTTTTTACAGATTCTGTCATTTTTGTACATTCTCTTTTTTCTGTAAATTTTTTATTATTGCTTTATTTCATCATTCCCTGCTATGGGATTGAAACATTCAATGGAAAGTGGGTTAAACATGCTTATAAGTGGTAGCAGCAGCAGCAATGATCCTGATAATATACCCATTTCACAGAAGAAAAACTGGCAGTACTCAGACCCCCTACAAAAACAAAATACTGACACCTCCTGTAATTAAAACGCAAACATCCACACAAGGCCACACCTGCAAAAAAGAAGAACCCCTTGAAACAAACAAAAATATAATTATAATGGAAGCGGCAGGGGGCCAAGGGACATGTCTGAGGCCACCATGGTGCCCAGAAATAGACGATGCCTTCAAGTACAGGACTGCCTCTGTAAAGTAGGACACATGGCCAAGCAATAGATCTAGATTACTTTAAATCACAGACAGACATAAGCAAATCTGATTATTATAGCTTTAATCAGATTGGGACAATAAATACATATGGTGAGAGTCTGAGTTTGGAAGGATGACCTTAATGAATAAACGGATACTTTCACAAACATAAATGTAGAACTCTGCCATAGCTAAATTTAAACCTCTTTTACTCTTCTAGAGAACCCAATCAAGATAATTTAGAGTACTTCCACAGCTAATAGACAAGATGCATATCAGGTGGTGGGTGTTTATTGCTTTTACACATCATGAAAACAGCTTTCAGAGACCATCATGCTGAGCGGATCCAGGGACCAATTTAATGCTGTGTGAACACTGAAAAAGAATAGTGTGGCCCAATAAATCTATCTAAATCTCCAGACTTTACTTTTGCAAAAACAGCAGCAAAAGATAGTTTGCGTTAGTATTTTGTTGACTGATAGAGATTCATGTTGATCACTTAAAACGTAAGACACTTTTGAATGCGCATAAGCAGCCAAGAGCATGCCAAAGCTGCCTTTTAATTGCTCCCAAACTGAGGACCAACATCGATGGTCTGCTTTGGCTGCATGCTCAATGAATTTGTAGTCAAACAGACAAGAACATATATAAACAGAAGATGTGGTACAAAAACATATAGCCTGCCAGTGGAGCCCTAGAACTCAAATGCTCCATTACATTATTTGTTTTAGGAGCGCTGAAGGAAACTATAATTTATACTTACAATTAAATCAACTGCAGATGTTTTTCCTTTTAAATTATGCAGAGCATTTATGATATTGACAATTCTCTCTCTGGTTTAGCAAAACCATCTGAACAATACTGCAAAGGACTGCAGCTGCATGAAAAATAGGTTGGTTGCAATATTGTACTGGATATATGCCCTACTACAACAAAGGTGTGAAGTTGGAATAAGAAATCGTAAGTGTAGAAAGCAATGTCACTTTTCAACTTTTGATTGAGTAACATTGCAGAATTCAGTGGCTGACAAGAGACCAAGATACCCCCAGGCAGGACACATTCTTGTTATCTACTTTGTCCATTACAGAGCCATCTATGGCATTTAAATTAATCAACAGCATTATATAAGGAACCCAGCCATCTTTCACTGGTAACCTTCATCAGTAAATGTGGCATATAATTGGTAAGATATTATTGGATAAAACAGAACATTAAACAACTCAAGGCTCACCACAAAATAAAACCAAATATGATTTATTTAGAGAAAGCATAGGATGTCCAGCTACAAAGATAAGGTAAAGTTCAAGACAGGGATGAAATCCACATTTCCTGCTGGTTCGATTTTTGCTCCGTTGCACTTCATAAGGGATCAATGTTCACTATTTGTGATAAATACCAATTTGGTTTTCCTCTACAGAATAGCGATATTAATATGGATTTTTAAATACATATATTTATAGATTTGTTTAAAAAGATTGATATTTTCTTCAAAATATCAATACTAATATTTTGAGGAAAATATCGATATTAATATTGATATTTTGAGGGAAATATCAGTATTAACATTGATATTAATATCAATATTTTGGAGGTGAATTTTTTAAAAAATCCACTTCAGCCACAGAAAACCACCAGAAAAAAACTAATCCACGACGACAAAAAAGTGAATAAATAGGAAATCTCGTGTCAAATTCAAATTTTGCAAAATTCAAGTGCATTCCGAGTTCAAGAGACGATTCTACTCAGGACAATATCATGGCATCAAAAGGGCAGTTTGATGGTAGAGTGCACCCTGCTACTTATAGCTCATTTCAGGTATGAATCTCTGGAGATGGTAGATAACTGGGTTTAAGACCAGATTCTGGCCAGGATTATTAATAGTAGGCAGAATGCAGTTAAGACAATTGTAATCAATGGGTTCAAGTCAGGCTTCCCCAGTCTGGTACCCTCCAGATGCATGGGGCCACAACACTCATCAGCATTAGCCATTGGCTATGCTGGCAAAGGCTGATGGAAGTTATAGTCCAGAACATCTGGATGGTGCCAGGTTCAGGAAGGCCTTCTTAAATGGACATGACTGTGTGTCCTGTGCAATGGCCATAATAAAATATAATACTTTTATACTGAGGACTCTAGCACACACACATGCACCCTGGCTTTCTGTCACCTAGGACTTGAACCTGTAATCAGAGGTTTTCAGAGAAAAATATGAAAGCTTGTATTGGCGAAGGGTTTTTTGGGAGGGGGGAAGTACTTCCCCAAATTTCCATATGGGGCTTTTCTCAGCACAGTATCCAAACTCAAAAGTATTTCCAGTCACATCTGCTACATGTCTCCTTGCTCAAGGTTGGAAAAGTACAGCAATTTGTGGTTCCACCGTTAGTGTTTCAAAGAACCTGGTTTTCAAGAGCCTGTTAAAAGAGCACAGTACAAGCTGAATCAAATCAAAGTGATCTGTAAGCCACATTGGAGACTACATTTCTGTGTTACATACAACAGTTTTAGCAATAAAAATAATTTTATCAAAGTCAAATTGAAAGCCTGCACATGCCACACACACGCTGCTTAACCCTTCCCCTCCAGCCATTTTTTCCACTGAAAACCAGAGCTTGGAAAAGTTACTTGTTTGAACTACAACTCCCATCAGCCCAATCCAGTGGCCATGCTGGCTGGGGCTGATGGGAGTTGTAGTTCAAAAAAAGTAACTTTGCAAAGCTCTGCTGAAAACCATCCATCCAAGCAGGTTGGGGGTGGTAATTATGGGTGGGGAAATGGCCAGAAAGAAAGGGGTTAGGAAGCCTCTTTCCCTCACCATTTCTCTGTTCAAATTTATAGCCTCCTCAGGCTGTTTTTTTTTCTTTTTAAAAAGTGAATGCAAGATACATTTGATTGCTTGTATCTAATTTGGCCATAACCTTGGCAATAACTTCAAAGCCTATATGCTCTGTTCCTGTGTCTGTGAAGATCTGAGGGGGGTTCGCATGAGTTTCCCCCTGTGTTGAAAGCTTGCATGAGGGTGTTATAGAGCTGCACTGGCTAGCCCTTGCCATGCGAAGGAGTTCTAAGCACATTTACCAATGTGCACATAGTGTGTTCCTATAAGGTGAGGTGCAAGCACAACGTGATGATTCTCTCTGTCATGCTTTCAACTACTGACCTATGTTTCCTAGTGAACAGGGAAATCCTCTGGGGGAAAAGCACTTTAATATTCTAGACAGCAAATAGAGCAGTCCTAATCATGCCCAGGGAATTATCACTGCCCAGTGGAACCACTACTGAATCTGAAGCACCGCTGGCTCCTGCTGGTCTGGTGAAAGGTCGTTTTCTTGATACTTTGTATTTTGCTGTGCAAACTCCAGGGAGGCATAGCAGAGGGGCATGGATTAACCCAAAGAAAAGTTAATTGAATTTAAGTCTATTCAAAATCAATGGTACTATTTCCCATCTGAGGTGCAGCAGGTTATTACCTGAGAAAGCACCTTCTCGGTGGTGGCACCCCAGTTGTAGAATGTTCTCCCCAGAGAGGTTTGCCTGGTGCCAACCTTATTATCCTTTCAGCTTTAGACAAAGACCTTTTTATTTTCATTAACTTTTAGATACAATTTTAAATTGTTGTTTGTCAGTGTTATATGATTGTAAGAGAGGGCCTTGTCCTATTTTAAATGTTAAATAAATAAATAAAATCAATAACCTGATTGCTTTATGTTCCTTTTATGATTTTATAGCTTTTAGTTTATTTCTGGAGGGTGTATTTATATTGTTTTGTTCTTTGTAGAAGCCACTGTGGGAACATGATTGAAGGGAGGTATTAAAATATAATAAAGAAAATAATAAAATTGCTGTGACTTATTTAAGCCCTACTGATCTCAATGGGAATTAGGCATGACTAACTTTCTCTGGCTGAGGGCACTGGAGATCAGGGAGCACAACAGAGAAGAGGCATGATGTGTACACATGGCTCTGTCTAAGCACACAAGAGGTAGACAATTGTGCAGAATTGTTGAGTCTAACCAGTGCAATAATGCTTAGCAGCATTAAGGAGGATGACCCCCCTCTATGAGTGCCACAAAGACCAACTCCCAATACCCTGTAGTGGGAATGGGGAACTTGTGGCCCTCTGGATGTTGTTTGACTCCAACTCCCTTCAGCCCCAGCCAGCATGGCCAGTGGTCAGGGGTAATGGGATCCGTAGTCCAGCCCTATGTGGAGGGCCACAGGTTACCCATCCCTGCAGGGCTTGTCCTAAAGGATTAAAAGTGCCCTGGGTGAGGGGTGCCTTTGGCGCCCCCCCATGGCCAAAGCCAACATGGCCAATGGTCAGGGAGGAGGGTAGTTGTAGTCCAGCAATATGTGGAGAGCAACAAGTTCCCCATTTCTGCCCTAGGGACTCCTGCCCAATGCCGATACAGAGCATCCCATTGGCCTTTCCTAGTTTTTCATAGACACTTAGATAATTAGACCTAAAGCATTTATAAACTGATAGAATTTGTCTTCTTGTGTGTATTGTATACCATACTTAATATAACAAAATCTTAGTTTAAAAATGTCATGGAGCAAGAACAATTTTGATGGTGTTTTCAAATGTGGCTTTACAAAGGCACAGAATTTTAGTTAGCACCTTCTTCCTGTTCATGTGACATCTAGAATGCATACCAACTACAGCTTGATATTTTGTTGTGCTATTGATCCAAATTAGTCTGTGTCTATGGGAGTGCCTACCTCCTTGGAGGTTGTCAGATATTTATTTTAAAATATGAATATTATTTGTGAACAAAATGAAGCATGAGATCATTATCATCACAAACATGAGCAGATAACTATGCTCAAATTTATACACAGAGATTTATTGGGTAAGATCATGTAGACTATAAAAAGTGGATATAAATCACATGACAAAATCAGCATTGAAAAGAGATTAATTCCCACCCTCTGAACAAATTGTTTTTTTTAAAAAAAAATGATGTGAATTTACTAAAATGCCATTGTTCAGAAGGGCCGGTCTTGATTAGCAGTTGGATAGACCAGTGTGCCTTTTTCTTCTTTTTGGAAGCTGAGAAATGTCAGCCCCTGCCCCCATGCAACTTTTTGAAATATTTTTGAATTGTGCTTCAATGGCCTTCCATTTCTCTCAGGCAATTACATTCTTTGAAAGAGTGATGAATCTGCCAGGAAGGGTGGCACTGTTATTTCTGAGATGTAGGGTAGTACAACAAATGGCAAGCCTTTCCTACCCTGTTTGAAAACTAAGAATTTGAGCTGGCCTGTGGTGAGGAATGCCAAATAGGATCACATGGATGCGAGACTGTATTTTTATGCCTGACTCTGCTCATCCGTTTAGATAAGGAGACATTTTTCATTTACCAAATATGGACTGTATGCAATAAATAATATGCACAGTGTCATAATAAATAGACAATGTATATTGCATGTATGCATTTATAGTGGTCCTTGTAGACTTGAAGCAGCACAGTCAAGGCCAAAGTGGCATTTTCATTATAAAATCTGCTATTCTGAATCTGGAGTTCAGATTACAGCATGGTTTCACAAGACACTGATATACAATCTCTTCACCATTGGATAAGTTATGGACAAGGTCTTCAAGAGTTATATTTGAATAGATAGTACAAAGGGTGTCCTGTTTTGTCTACATGCACTGCTACCCTAGGCTTAATCACAAAAAGAATCTTGGTCATATTAACATATGAAAAGCCCATATCAGTAGACAGCATCTAACTCATTTGACTGTCACAATTCTGATTGAGACAGACCTAGTGCACCTTAAACATATACTCAGGGCCAAGGAGCAACACTGTTCGGGGACTTCCAAAAGACCCTCCATAGTAGATCGGAGACTCTGCAGATACAAAGTAAAGCCACAGACTGATATGCTGCAATATTATTCAATTTACGGCAATATTCATGGTTTAGCATATGACTTGTGCCTCAGGGCCAAATAGCATAAGAGATCCATGGCTACAGTCTTCCACTTTTTTTTTTAACCTAAAATGTAGCTGTGGGTTTGGTTGCTGAGAATTTGGTCAGTGGCACTTTAGTAAATATACATCATTTTTTTCAAAAAACAGTTATTTGTTGAGGGGGTAGGAATTCATCTCTTTTCAATGCTGATTTTGTCAAGGCAGGTATGTAATCCTTTTCCCATGGGGCATTTTTTAAAATCAAAACTTCCCACAGCTAAGGAGGAAATTTTGATCAGAAAAAAAAAATCCCCAATCTCATCAGGTCACATTTGCAGTGACCAGTGGATTTATTTCAGTGTTCAACCTCCTCCCCCACAAATATCAACTGGGAGCCCATTAATGCATTTCCCACATGCAACTGATTTGGCTTTCAGACAATCTTCACAATACAAGTTTAGTCATCCTTGTGTAGCAATATTCTAATATTCGGGGGGGGGGAGGAATATTCCAAGCATAAGGATACCAATAGAACCTAGTCTGCTGGTCACAAGCCCAGTTCCAGTACTTATGAATTTGGTTCCAGTAGTGGTGACTATAGGGATTGTAATATCGAGGGTCCCCTTATACTCCTGCTACCACCCCTGTATCCACTCCATGCTCAAATATCCTCCCTCCTTAAAACCCAGCAAAAGCAGGAATCCGAAGCAAGGCTGATCATTCAAAAGAAGAATTTTATCGATAACAGGAAAAATAGAAGCAAACACACTCTTCAGCAAGCAAAGTAAACTTAATACTCACAAGCACTAAAAGACAACAAGGATGCTTGGGCCACCTCTCCTTTCCCCAACTGGACAACACAGTCTCTGGGTTTCTGAGTAAGCTAACGGCCCCAAGCTACCCCCAGATTCCCACTTAAATACTCTTCCCCCAACCATTTCTAGTAAACCCATGCCCCACTAATTAACTATTCATTTTATGCTAATCTTCCTACGTTGATCGGGTCTTACTCTCCTTAGAACATACCCCTCTTCTGAGAAGGATCTGCCCCTGACTACATAGATTGCTTATCCCAAATTGCACCAACGTTCCTCTTTTTGTGGTGAATCCTGTGGTTTTTACCTTTTCTCACTTCTCCTTTTTAGGGGAGAAGGGGCTTTTCCTGATCACATAATCATTGCTGCCCCAAGGTGACCTTCTTTATTAAAGCTTTATCTGATGCTATATCTGTTCTCTTATTATGATTACCTATAATCTATGCCTATATATCAATGATTTTATCTAAACTATACCTTATATTATCTTTAGTTTTGGCATTTTATAGTCCCTATCATTCATTTCAGCTTGCTAGGGATAACAACAGGACATTCTTTGCAATCTTCCAATGGTACAGAGACAGTTAACATTTCTCTTCTGTAGGTCTTTATTAAATGTTGCATGGTCCCTACAATCTCTTTTAAGTAGCTGAGGTCTCTTCCTTATGCTTTATTTACAAGTACCTATAATCTGTGATCTCCCCTCTAAAATATTCAAACTAAAATCCTATATCCCCCAACTCCTTTACCATTTAAATGGAATAGATCACACTTAACTATCTCGATCACACTTAAACTTTTAATATATCTCAAGCTCTTCACCTTCCTGAAGACCCCTCTTGAATGTAATATATGAAAACGTAGAAACTTTTATTATTCAGATAGTATACCATTGACACCAATAGATGGGAGGAAAGCTCACATTCACCTTGATCCTAAGAACCTGTTCACCACACTCTTCAGACAATTGGTGTTAGTTTCCTATTCTTGTGGTGAGTACAGGATTCCATGTGGTTTTGTGACCATTTTTCCTGACAATGGGACTCTCTGACAAATCTTACTAAGGGGGTGGGTTTTACTAACTCCACTCATGTCAAACCAGAGTTCCCCAAAGACCCTTGTTATGGACCCCTAAAGTTTCCAGTCTTCTAGACTCTTGGTATAAGTGTTACCTCCCTTGTGGATGGTCCTTCATCCAGTTTCTCAGGGTTGGTGCCAGGTTTGGGAGGGGGGCGCTGGGGTTCTCACAGCTTATCTGAACAACTTGGTTTTTCATTATTTTTCCCTTGTTCCACCTCATGTGAGCTAGCTCTTCCACATGTAGCCTCCAGTTATTGCTTCAGCAAACCTTAGTCTGTCATTGCTCAGATTTTTTGGTTAAGCCTTACCTCTCCTTTTCCTTATACCTCTCAGCTCTGTACCTCTTATGTCCAAAGGTCTGAATTTTCAGCATGTTGCCTTTCTAAGTTCTTATGCTGATGACAGCCCTATTCACACTTTGCTCACATGTAGGGCATAAGTGTGTAGAGCAGGGATGGGGAAGCTGTAGGTCTACAGATGTTGCTGGATTCCAACTCCCATCAGACCCAGCCAGCATGACCAGGAGTCAGGGGTTATGGGATCTGAAGTCCAACAGCATCTGGAGGGCCATACTACCCATCCCTGCAGTGCTGGCCCTACGATAAAAAGCTCGTTGGGTGAGGAGTGCCTTTGGTGCCCACCCATGGTCATGGCCACCCAGAGAGTTTATGGGGCCTGGTGCAGGTATGATGTTGGGAGCCCTGCTGCTGCCCCCTACAAGGACCCATGCATGTGTTTACAAAGCTGGATGCCACAAGTGAGAATTACTGCATGCACGAACTATGTGTGAGGATTCTCACCTGCAGCTCTTCTTTGCCCTTCTTGCTCCTCCTTGAAGAATGCTCAGAACCACTGTCGATTATCTTTGTGAAATTGTGGAGGACGGGTGAAGTGCCGTATGACTGGAGGAGAGCTAATGTTGCTCCTATCTTTAAAAAGGGCAAAAAGGAGGAACCTGGGAACTACAGACCAGTCAGCTAGACATCAACCCCTGGGAAAATTTCAGAGTAGATTATAAAGTGGTCGATCTGTAAGCACCTTGAGCATAATGCAGTGATTACTAGAAGCCAACAAGGATTAGTCAAAAACAAATCTTACGAGACTAATCTTATCTCAATTTTTTGATCGGGTAACCTCCCTGGTAGACTGTGGGTATGCTGTGAACATAATGTATCTCAACTTCAGCAAAGCTTTTGACAAAGTGCCCCATGATATTCTGATTAGCATTGTAGCTAAATGTGGGCTGGATGGAACAACATAGTTGGATATAGAATCATACTCAATGGTTTATCAATGTTTATCAATGGTTCCTTCTCAAACTGGGGAAAAGGTAAAGAGCAAGATACTGTAGGACTCAGTCCTGGGCCCAGTGTTCCTGCAACATTTTTATTAATGACTTGGATGAGGAGGTGCAGGGAATGCTTATCATATTTGCATATAATACAAAATTGGGAGGGATAACTAATACCCTGGAGGACAGAAACAAAAATTCAAAGTGATCTTGATAGGCTGGAATATTTGGCTGAAAACAACAGAATGAAATTTAACAGGGATAAGTGCAAAGTTCTACACCTAGGAAAAAGAGTCTTAGAATAAGGCTGGAATATTCTGTGTATCTCTATAGAGCATTATTTGCACTTTGTTTTATTTACTTTGGAAAAGAACAGCAATTTGAAATTGTCGTATCAACAAAACCCAACTGTTTTGAGAAGAAGTGAAGATTACTTTTGAATTGCTAACTTATTCTAAAGAAATGCTGACATTTGGACTATAACAACAAACTGATCACATTCTCTAACTCACAGGGTTTATTTAGTGTATAGTTGCTAATGTTTTATCTAAAACATGCTGTCCAGTTCATGGCAAATGTGGAAGGCATATGCAGTGGCTAATAAACAGGGAGGAAATATCAAGGAAATATCCACAATTTCACTGCATAAGTACATTCACCAGGATTGATCTGAGAACACATTTCAGATAAGATATCTTAAAAATCTTAATATGGATTTAGAACAAAAATGGAATAGCAATCATGTTTTTCTGAGGTGTAAGTTATCCAATCACCTGTTCCAGATATTCCAAACTTTTTGCAGAGACATTTGATGAACATGAATGTTGAAAAGGCTGTCACAAGCCCTTTAGAATTGATTCATAGAGCTAGGGTGTTTACTGCTGTTAAATCAGTATTTGGATGTTAAAATGCCAAAGACTAAGATGGTTCCTGTGAAATGGGTTTGAGTGGCCCTGTGGCCCTCCAGATGTTGTTGGACTAAATGTTGATCATCCCAGTCTATTGGCCGTACTGACTGGGCCTGATGGGAGTTTGGAGTCCAACAGCATGTTGAAAGCTACAAGTTGCCCTCACGCCTGCCAAGCTTTCTGTTGGAAACTTTGTACTGGAAACTTTGGAATGAATAAATACAGGATGTGGAACCTTGAAAGCAAGGATGGAAACAAGCACAAAGCACATAACTTGAAGCAACCACTTGGTCTGGAGCAGGTTCTTCTGGAGTCATCACTCAGAACTTTTACAATATTATAGTTAAATAATTTATCTTAAAATGACACTTTATGTTGTTTATTGATTTACAGCACAATCATATGCAGGTCTCCTTAGATGTTAAGTCTCATTGAGTTCTGTGGGACCTGCTCCAGGTAAGTATGTATAGGATTGCAGCCTTAATGTTTCACTTTTAGTGTTAGCATCCAATATGTCTTTTAAATTCCCTCTATGTTTTGTTTGTCTGTGTTACTTATTCAGGTGAACATGTGTACAACTAATACAGTATTTTTGCTACCTTACAGGATTGTTATAAGATTTAGCAAGAAAATACATATGAAGGCACTTTGAGCACTTATGGGGAGAGGAGAAGGAATGTTAGGATTAGTATTTTTGTTATGGAGGTTTGCCAATCTGTAATAAATAAGCCCCCACAAAGTTAGTGGCAGGCAGCAGACATGCCCTTCAGTTAAGTATGCTGTGCTGAGAGTGTCAAATGTGTCATGCAGTGTCCCAAGGGATTTCTTTGAGGCTGGTTTAGCCAGGAAAATGCACATCTTTTATTACCTTTGGTTGAACACATTAGCCTTTCTTTTTAAACAATGCTGTATGGTTGAGGAGACTTGGAACATTCCAGACAAGCGTCTGCAAAAACATCTCTGGATCAGTGACTGTGATCACGAGCTAGGTAATTTGTTTGATTAGAGCATCCGTCTAAGACAAAGAAAGTGTAGTGGAGTGAGGCAAGCTCTGGTCTCATTTACAGGTCTGGAGATGCATGTAGAAGCTATTACAAGTGGCCTTTGACCCCGGCCACCCTCAGGTGAAACTGCTTTTGCCCAGTCACCTCCTGTTAGCCTCAGTCAAATTACATGCTTTGGGGAGCTGTAGTTGCAATGGTGGCTTGATGGCTGTTAATCATACAGACAATATCAGAACCATAGGCTCAGCCTGGAGCTATGCAGATGCAAAAGCAGATGAATCTGAACAATAATGGATTTTCAAACTTATTACGATGATAGTGTTACTTACAACAAATCTGTCTGCAGATCTGGGCTATGGAGATAAAAGCCCTCAGGGTGAAAATGTCAGAGGATTGTTTATTTTTCTATAAGGTAACAGTAAATAATGGTGGTACACCACTAATTGTAGGGCATATTTATTTTGCACAAGTTGCTTCCCTCATTAGCAAAGTTGTTAAAATGCAGGATTTTGCTTTAGGAATATTCCTACTGCTATTTTCTATAATTATGAATGTGGACAGAAATTACGTTGGTTTAAGCATGGAAGTAAATTCAAATCCAGCAACAAAAAGCCTGGCCCTCTCTCATACATGTTATTAAATGTGTATACTTCACTGAGATGTTTCCCAGTTTTGGTGTTATTTTAAATTAACTAATGGGAACCCAGAGAGCCAGTGTGGCATAGTGGTTAGAGTGTTGGACTACGACCTGGGAGACCAGGGTTTGAATCCCCAGATAGCCATGAAGCTGACTGGGTGACCTTGGGTCAATCACTGCCTCTCAGCCTCAGAGGAAGGCAATGGTAAACCACCTCTGAATACCGCTTATTCATAGAGTTGCCATAAGTCAGAATCGACTTATTTATTTATTTATTGCATTTGTATACTGCCCCATAGCCGAAGCTCTCTGGGCGGTTTACAACAATTAAAGTTTTATTTATTTATTTATTTATATCCTGCACTCCTCCCGACAGGAGCCCAGGGCGGCAAACAAAAGCACTAAAAACTTTAAAACATCATAAAAACCAACTTTAAAACAAAAACATCTTTAAAAACATTTCTTAAAAAAGCTTCCAAAACATCTTCTAAGTCGATTAAAAACATTTTAAAAAAGAAGGTTTAAGAACATATTAAAAAGCAATTCCAACACAGACACAGACTTGAAGGCAGTCCACATATATAATGGGAACCTACCGGCAGCCTTATATTAGGATGGCATCTATTTGGTATATTGTATTCATTTATATTGTTGGGTATCTTTAAAAAACAGTGACTTTATTAAATTAATTAAAAGTTAAAACCCAAACAAAACTCCATCAGCAATAAGTAATCATGGTCTGGTATTGTACATTATATTTACAACTTCTAGGGAGGTAGTTTGTTTTGGTAAAAACAATGATGAATCTTGTGGGACTAAAACCTAAGATATTTATTATAGGCATGAGCTTTCATGTACTAGTCCACTTAATAAAATGCATGAAGAGTTATCTTCAGTTGACAGGTGTAGAGAAACAACTGTCAACAATGGAGGCTCCAAATGTACATGGAATGTAAGAAGGAGGATCTGTAATAATATGTAAAGTTTAAATGTATGCAAAGCAAGCACAGTATTCACCACAGTAGCAAAATGTACATGGGTCCCATGGTTATCTTGTACACACATATAAACAGTCTGTACTTTTTGAGTTTTACAGTTATTTGGTCTGATTACAAGTCCTTCCAAAACCCCCAAAGTATGTCTCTATCATCTGTCCATACACATACACTTGCCAACTGTAGATAACATTCATGCATCTGATAAGGTCGACTCTAGTCCACAAAAACTTATACTATGGTTAGTTACAATTGTAGTTAAGTAAATGAGAATAGATGAGATCTGCTGACAAAGCAAGCTTTTGCATCCAGGAATATTTACTGAAAGACAAGGCTTGAGCAATAAATGCAACTGCAGCGGGCAATTATGGAAATTACTTTATTGCATGGTCCCATACCCTTTGATGGAAGGAAAGGGAAGGTTTATTCTTAGGACACATCAGACATTGCAAGCAACAGGAAGACTGTTCTCTTTTCCTATTGCTGAAAAGGATCCACTTACCATCACTGCTAAAAGATAAAAGGTTAAAAAAAATTCGTTGATCCACTAAACTGGTATAATAGCTACAAATCCAAGATTTGGATTCCAGGTTGGCATCCACAGAGGAGAAATAGTGGCTGGCATTATTTTGGAGGTGACATGCAGCCGTGGGGAAGGTGCTGTTGCTGTGACATTCTTAGCTTTGGGGAGGGTTCATGCATTGACCTGCCCACAATTACCCCTTTGAGGAGAGTTTAAGGCAGAAATAGTTGCAAAGCTAACAGAAGTTGACTATTTATCTGTTGTGAGCTGGTGTGTTCTTAAACTATATTTCAATATTATTACAGCTTTCAGGCTGCTTCTGAACTGTAATCTAATTCAGGCTACCCAAATACATTAAAAATCCTTGCAGGAGTCCTGGGTCTTATTAAAAGAAACTGTTTGATAAAATAAAAAGGCCAAACCAGAAATAAAACAAATATAGACAAATGTATGATTTTATGGTATTGTCAGACATAATAAAATTGCTCTACACAAAGGATGTTTTGGGCTAATTTGAAGATATGTGTGAATGCAGTTACTTTTGGATAAAAACAGATCATATATAACTAGGCTTAAGAAGCAGCTTTGTCTGCTGTGATATAGATGGTCCTTCCACCATATTTAAGAAATGGCATTGGCCTAATGTAGTGCCAAATTCAGAAGTGCAGGGTCCCTCCATGAGTCATGCAATGCCCCTTGCAGCAACAGGCTTCCCAGCAGGGTCAGACCACAGAGGAGGAAGAGGAAGAGGAGGTGCCACACCTTGGCTGCTGGCTGGGGTGGGCAAATATATGCTTAATTCCAACCCTGCCTGCAGCCTCTGCTCTATCTTTTTGGCCTGAGGGGGGACTCCTCTCTTGCCTCTTCTCGGTGGTGGTGGTGTGTGTAGCTGATTGGAGGGGGATAGGAGGGTCCACCTGCAAAAAAAAGAAGGAATGGGATAGCATCCTAAGGCATCCCGACAGGACTACACACCTGGCTTTGATGCAACATAGGTAATCCCAGAAAGCTGTAGTAGCAGCTGAGTTTCATAGCCTTTGAGTTGCTTTGTGGTCATTTCTTTTAATTCTGCACCATAATCTGAGAATGGAGGAGACAGCACATAGACAGATGGTGAGGTAGATAGCCTTACACCTGTGAGTTAATAGAAAAACATGTTAAATACAGAGGCAAACAGGTAAGAAAACACTAGATAATGTATTATTCCACTTAATACAAATCTTTTGTCATGAAATGGATTCTTAGCACTGAAAATTGAGGGATGGGCAACCTGTGGCCCTCCAGATGGTGTGGACCCCAACTCCCATCAGCTCCAGACAGTGTGGTCAGTGGTCAGGGTTGATGCTAGCTGTAGTCCAACAGCATCTGGAGGACCACATAGGTTGCCCATCCCTGTTCTAAGTCATAAATAGCTTGACTAAAGGCCTATTATGTTGTTTGTCCTACACATTATTTAGGGGTTTTTGTTTTGAAATATATCTAAAGCACAATGCGAAGTAAAAGTACAATAAGGGCTGTTTTTAAACAGCACTGCTGGAGATTAAGAATGGACTCTACCAACAAACATAGGAACATAGGAAGTTGCCTTATACTGAATCAGACCATTGGTCCATCTAACTCAGTGTTGTCTACACTGACTGGCAGCAGCTCTTCAAGGTTTCAGACAAGGGACAATTCCCAGACCTACCCGGAGATGCCAGGGATTGAACTTGGGACCGTCTGCATGCAACGCAGATGCTCTACCACTGAGCTGTGGCCCTTCCCCAACATCTACTGCCTAAAGTGGCTCTGCTTAATGATAGCACCAGATTAAGAATATAACTGAATTTGCTTAATTTTTAAAAAATATCACTCATGCTATTTTGAGTATGGGTTTTACATCTCTATTGACCAGTTGTTGGGGCTTGATTATTCCTTCATCTTGTAGCAGAGTAGACCAGAGAATCTCTTCCAGCCCCCAAATCCTACGATTCAAGGGCACAGAAAGATAGTCTTATGTATGTGAGTGTATGTGTTTCAATTGTCACCTAATGCTAAATTCCTCTATAGATATAATATCCTAATTGCTAGTATTTTCTTAGCCATGGCAAGAGAGCAGTAACAGAAAAGCCAAGTGACACAACTAACACTCCAGTTGTTTCATGCATCAGAACTCCCGCTTCTCAAAGATAGTGTGATGATGAATAAACACTTCTGGGTGCTGAGAATGCATTCTATTAACAGGTTTGCTTTTCCATCACTTTAAGCAGTCTCAGATTAAAATAGTATATTTCCTGCTATTAACTAGCGTGGCAATACCCTGAACTGCAATCTACTCCAAAACATCAGCCTGAAAGGCTTTTTGGTTGTCTGTTTATTGCAACTCTAAAGATATGTTAATTTCCATTTTAGCATATAAAGTCAAACTGTTTAAAGGCTTGTTTTTACAATCCAATCCTACTTATGGCAGTATATCTGCTTGTGATGCTTGTCTTCACTGTAGTAGCATTTTGTTTTATGTTTAACATTGATTTCTATTCTTGCTCAATATTTTGGTCATTGCATAGAGAATTGGAGTAGTCCATTTGAAGCACTTTCCTGATGGCATAGCAAGTCTTAGATTGAAACTGGTTTATTGTTTTATGATTATTTGAAGCTTCTTCAGCCTGCTTACATTGCAACTGTTAAATGGAGGATCCTGAGAGACCATCTTGGCTGCAAGACCCTCTCCCTGCTTGCTGGCCTCTTTCCACCTGCCCTGGAAGGGCGGGGCCTTGACTGACTGCAGCTGTAAAAGGTATCACTACCTGAAGATGCCGAGACCACCTTGACTGTGGGGTGTTGTTTAGGGGCTTCTGTTTGGGTAAAAGTTTAATTTCTGAGGGTCGGTTTTTTGTTTTGCTGTTATTGGGTTTATGCTCCTGTATTTTATTGTTGGATTTTATTAGGAATTATAAAGATTATCAATTTATTGTGTGTTTTTATGATGTTTTTGTTAACTTATTGACCATTTGAATTTATTTCTTACAGTGAGTTGTGTAACTTTTTTTCTGTTCATGTTGTGAGCCGCCTTGTGCATAAATTGTTATGGAAAGGCAGCATACAAATAAACAGTGGTGGTGATGATGATGATCTTAGAATGAAACCATTCAGTCAGCAGAATCTCACAGAACAACTCTTGCTGGTCTGTACTACCTCAGGAGGGGACTTTCCTGTTTCTGCCATGTTTAAAAAAACAAACTAACTCAACAACCTCCTGATACATAAGCCCTCTTCAGGTGTTCCTAACCTCTACCCATAGAGGCAGCACTTCTGTCCTCTCTAACTCCCACCCCTCTCAGGTGATGCCATTTCAACTCAATACTGAATTATACTGATTATTTGGATCCATTCCAGTCTGCTTTCTGGCCTGGTTTTGGGGACAGAGGCAGTCTTGGTACACAGAATAGCAACCCTTCTTCTGAATCTTTCAATGACTTTTGATACTACTGACGATGGCATCCTTCTAGGCTGACTCTTCAGGCTAGGACTGGGAGATGCAGTGTTACAGTGACTCTGGTCCTTTGTGGAGGAATGGACTCAGACAGTGATGTTAGAAGATTTCTGTTTAACCCCAAGGCCATTGGCCTTTCAGGTGCCTCAAGGTTCCATCTTGTTCCTCACACTTTTTAACATGTTCATGAACCTGCTGGAAGAGGTCATCTAGAGGTATGGATGAAAATGACCTCTTTATGTGGATGACACACATCTCTACCTCTTTTTTCTACCTGCTAGTCACTGGGAGGCTGTAGAAACCCTAAACAGGTGCCTGAAGACAGTTTTGGGTTGGATGAGGGCCAACAAGCTAAATCCAGAAAAAAATGGAAGAACTGTGGTTTGGGAAGTCTGCTGATGTGAATGGAGACTTTTGAAGGGCCTGGATTCCTGAAAGGCCATGTTCACAGTTGCGTGGATCCCCTGGACTTGACACAATTCCACAGGTGGAATCAATAGCTAGGAGTGTCTATTCAAGCAGACTGATTTACCAGGTGTGACCCTATTTGGAGAAGGCAGATCTTACCTGAAGTACACATGTTCTGGTTACTTCTAGACAGAGCCGCCCCTAGGCACTGGGAAGTGGGGCAGTTGCCCTGGGCCCCGCGCTTTGGGGGCCCCCGTGCTTGGCGATGAGAAGCTGGGCTGTGGCAGGTATTTTTCTCTTCAGCCGTGCAGTCTTGCCAGCCGCTTCCCACTCTTGGGGAATCTCCCACTCTTTGGCTGTGTGCCTGAGCAGTTTTCCCCCTCTCCGCTCATCAGCTGTGAAGCTGGTGTGCGTGCGGCGCTTAGCTAGCTAATTTTAGGCGGGAGGTTTGAATCCCCTGCCTGAGTGGCTTCCTTGTGCTGCCTGCTGCCTGCTCATCAGCTGTGCAGCACGTTTACAGGCAGCGCTTGCCGGCTTATTCTGGGCGGGAGGTTTGAAAGAGAGAAAGAATGTGGGGGGCCCCCAACTATGCTTTTGCCCTAGGCCTCGCACATGCTAAGGACAGGCCTGCATCCAGACTATGCTACTGTGATGCCCTCTGTGTAGGATCGCTTTTAAAGATGGCTTGAAAACTTCCAGCTTCTATATGATAGTTGTTAGAATGCTTCTGGGGGTCAGGCATTCAGAGCTTATAACACTGATACTCTATCAGCTGCATTGGCTGCCTATTCATTTCCAGGCTCAATTTAAAGTGCTGGTGTTCATCTTTAAAGCTCTAAATGGTTTGTGACCATATTATATGAAGGACTGCCGGCACCTATAGTATATGAACCTGCCAGAGCCTTAGGATCAACCTCTGGGGCACTCTTTGCAGACCCCATGTCAAGATCCATCAGACTGGTAGGTACTACAGGCAGGGTCTTTTCAGTAGTGGCCCTTTATCTTCGGAACTCTCTCCCAAAAGCCATGCATAATTGTCCATTTTTGTTAGTTTTTAAGCAGATCTAGAAAACGTATTTGTTTCAAAGTAGGTTTTATTCAAAATGCTATGATTTAGTTTTTGTAACTTGATTTTAAAATTTACATTTCAAAAATTGTTTTATGGACTTCCTTTATCTTTTGAAAGCCCTTTAAGAGGGCTTCACTTGCCAAGGCAACATATAAGGTTGGCTGTAGAAACCTTATCCAAGTGCCTGGAGTCGGTGAGTGGCTGGATGGGAAGGAATAAGCTGAAGCTGAACCCTGACAAAACCGAGGTACTGTTTGTGGGAGACAAGGGAAGGTTGGGGGATGTTGACCTGGTGCTCAATGGGGTACAATTGCCCCTGAAAGACCAGGTCCGCAGCCTGGTGGTCATTCTTGACTCCCAGCTGTCCATGGAGGCTCAGGTCTCGGCTGTGAGCCGGGCGGCGCTGTATCAACTCCATCTGATATGGAGGCTGCGCCCCTACCTTCCCAATCATCTGCTCCCATCGGTGGTAGATGCCCTGGTCTCCTCTCACCTAGACTACTGTAATGCGCTCTACGTGGGGTTACCCTTGAAAACGGTCCGGAAGCTGCAACTGGTACAGAATGCGGTAGCTCGCCTGATTAAAGGCAGCTGCTGGTGAGATCACATCACTCCAGTGCTAAAGGAGTTGCACACTGGTTACTGGTTGTTTTCCAGGCCCAATTCAAGGTGTTGGTTCTGACCTTTAAAACCCTATATGGTTTTGGCCCAGTCTATCTGAAGGAGCGCCTCCAACATCATCAGGGATGCCGCTCAACAAGATCAGCCTCAAAAGGCCTTCTCTCTATCCCACCAGTTAAAACAGCTAGACTGGTGAGGACTAGGGAGAGGGCTTTTTCAATTGTGGCCCCCACTTTGTGGAATTCCCTCCCAAATGATCTCCGTCATGCCCCTGCTATGATGAGCTTCTGCCGGGCCTTGAAGACCTGGCTCTTCAGGCAGGCTTTTGGGGTGGGTTAGGTTTTATTATTGTTGTTGAGATTTTTAATGTTTTAATGTATTTGTATGTTTTTATTTTGTACGTCGCCCAGAGTGGCTGGACAGCCAGCCAAATGGGCGACTAATAAATTTAATAAATAAATAAATATACAAATAATTAAATAATTAAATAAAATTCCTTCTTACATGACAATTAAAGGGATAGGAATATTATCTTGTTTTGCATTTAGTCTCCCTGCAAGTGGCTCTGCCACCCTTTTGATCCATGCTAACTCAAAATTTAAGGTTCTGATTGTTTTGGCCTGATTCAGGCAATAAACCCATTTTTAAAGTAAGCAAAAAACATATTCAAAAGCTTCACTACTTGCCACTTACTAGGAGCAGCTAACCTTCTTCCTCATTCCCACAGTAATTGTCACTGGGTTCTTTTAACACCCCCCCATTACAGACAGCAAACATAATTACATAACACATAAGAACAGCTTATGTTACCCCCCCCCCTAAGAAAAAAAGGTTGCCTTTACCTCAGAGGCACATTAGCATTTCTTAAGGGTTTAAGGGGTGAGGGATTAATTAGAGATTTTCAAAATGTGCCTAATTATATATTTACCAGAGAAATAAATAATTCACATTTCATAAGTTTCTATGAAATGATGGTTTTCTTTTGAAGATGCAGAAATCCAGGCTTAAAGAATGTTAAAGTTCAAATAAAATAAAGGCCTCTAATTCTTTATTGATCATCATTTTGCTCAGCTCAGGAATACAGGAGAACTTGCTCTTTTGCCCTAATGACTAGGAGCCCCAGTGGAATTTCACAGCCTGGCAATTTATCAAACAAAATGAGCAAACATTAAAAAGGTACTTTGTTAATTTATTTTGACATTTGAGGGAGATTTTCAAAGGCGTTGGACACCTACATTTTAATAAAAGTCCCTTAGTGTTAGACAATCCAGTTTTATTCCTGTCTTTGAAATCATATCCCCTTGATAATAATTACTCTGAAAGGTGATATAAAAATATGGAAATCTGAAATTTGACCCATTTCAGCAAGTATTTGCTTAAAATACTGTAGGCAGACTATATTTTTGTATTGAAAATAAGATGTTTATGGAGTAGGATGGAAGGACAGTTCATACACAGGGTATGATGGCAGCACATGAGATGGAGCCCTGGGCTCACATGCTCCTTCCCTTCATCTGTGGAATGTGCAGTGTCTGAACATATCTCTCTATGTCTATGCTTCACTCTAGAAATCCATCTCCTCACAAAAGGGGTTGACTCACGGGACATACTTTTCTATATGCTCAGACTCGTGCCATGAGGAACACGTGGTGATGTGTGAGCCTGAGATGTGTTCATGTCCAACACATGATATTCAACATTGGTCATATTCGGAGTAGACTATTTAAATCAATGGACTGAAGTAAGTTCATGGATTTCAGTGGGCCTACTTTCAGTATGACTTACTTGGATTTCACCTGTCGAATCTATAACCCAAGGAAAAAATGGGAGATTGAATCTGGATGGGGTTGCGCTTCCTCTGAAGGATCAGATCCATAGCCTTTGGATACCCCTGGATTCATCTTTGTCACTAGAGGCCCAAGTATCCTCTGTGGCTAGAAGTGCCTTTTACTAGCTTTGTTTGGTTCACCAACTATGGCTGTTCCTGGACAGGGATAGCTTGACCTCTGTAGTTCATGCACTGGTAATCTTGAGGCCGGATTACTGCAATGCGCTCTATGTGGGGCTGCCCTTGGCCGTGGTTTGGAAGCTCCAGCTGGTGCAAAATGCAGCAACCAGATTGCTGATGGAAGCATATGGCTGACAACATGTGACACCACTTTTAAACCATCTGCACTGGCTGCCCATCTGCTACCAAGCCAGGTTCAAGGTCCTTGTATTAATTTACAAAGCCCTAAACAACTTACTCCAGGGTATCTTAGACTGTCTGTACCCTTATATCCCAGCTCGATCATGGAGATCTTCTGCAGGGGCAGCTCTGGTTGCCCCCCTCCCAAGTTTGTGATGCTCATTTAACATCGACACAAAATTGAGCCTTCTGTGTCATCAACCCATTTCTCTGGAATGCTCTGCCAACAGAGATTCAGCAGGCGCCTTCTGTTTTAACTTTTAAGCTCCTGCTAAAAACCTTTCTGCTTCACCAGGCTTATGCAGGTAATGAAGAAGATGCTTTTTTTGCAACAACTGACCTTTGTTTTTATTGTATTTTAATGTTTTTTAAATTCTATGGTTATTGTTTTAAACATGTTGTAAACTGCTTTGATGTTTTTAACAAAGTAGCGGTATACAAATATTTTTATAAATAAATAATAAATAAATCATACTGACTTACTTAAAAAGTGAAAAACAACAGTGACAACAACCAATTAATTTAATTATTTAATAAAATGGGAACAATCAGGTTTTGATAGTGTTCAAGGACCTAATGCACAGGGTTATTAATTAAAAGAGGGGGTTGTATTGCAAACTCCCAAAATGTCCAAATGAAAATACTTTGTTAATTTGATTCCACAATAAATAGGAAGGCCATAGCATACAATGGTTGCTGGTGGGTAGCCAGTCACTGGACCCATTTACTCAAAATCTTCATCATTAAACAAGTTAAAGTGAACCTCAGTAGTCTACTTGTTATTTGAATTACAGAATCTCTGTCAATTAATGTGTGACTCAGACCTTACGGCAATGTGGGTTATGACCAATCTCTTTCAAAGTAATGAAGCACACTGACTGGACATCAAATTTGCATAATTCCCTCTTCTCAAGCAATGGTGTCTTCTTCATTCAGAACTCTTCTATGATCCTGAAGCAGTTCTCCCTGCTTAGAGCATGATGAGTAACCTTATATGTGGCCTTAGAGAGAAGTGGGATGGCTGGATCTACATATGGTAAGCATCTATGACTTCCCACAGAGTTGACTAGGAATGTTGCCATGTGCTTATGTCTGGCCAAGGTTTGGCAAGGAAGAGGGAATGAAAAGAAAGGACTCCATTGAGATCTGTGAGGATCTGCTCCCACAAATGCAGCTGGGCTCCAGAGAGGATAGATCCAGGCTGCCTACATAAAATCCATAGGCTTTATAATGTGAGATTCATCATTAAGATGGAAAATTAGTATGACACTGGGTGGAGACAATGTTACCTCTACCATATAGAGCCAAAAATTAAACAGTAGCAGCAGAAGTGGAAATAAGAGTAATCTGGATATACAAATATATTTTTTTACTTGATAGGCAGGAGGTATGTATCACTCTATTTTAAAGACAAGTACTCATTTTTAGCTGGAGAAAGGACTGGAGCTTCAGTGTAGATTTTGGCCCTGATGCAGGAAGTTTCAGCTTGTGAGTTGTCTCAATTACTTCAGCAGATTCCACAGAGACTGCTCAGGTATGCATGCTTTCATGCTTCACTTGACTGAAAGTTTCTGAAACTACAATATGGAGATTCCAGCCTTGGAAAACTTTGGTTTTATTTTGTTTTTAAAAAATCTATTTTGCTCAGATTTAGCATGATGAAACAAATCTTAAATGGTGCTAAAGACTAATTTTGCCATTAATCTTCGCTCATAAGATAAGCTAATTACCTGTTTGCTTATAAGCTCTCAGACAATTCATTTTCTCTCTTTTTAGAAAAGCAATAAGTGCTGTCAGTTGGAAGTGGATGTGTTGCTCTGTGCATGTTTAATAGAGTTGCTGAACCAAGTGGTATTACTTAGCATAGAATACAGATGTAACTATGGAACCTAAAGTGACACACCAGCCAGTGTCTATGTTCTAAATTCCAGCATAGGCTCTCCCTGTGACCTGTGGTAAGGAAACAGGACTTTGAAAACAAAAATAGTTTTCTTTATAGCATTAAAATAAGCCATCCAAACCATATCACATTATTTGATGCAATAAAAATTCCTATTTAATCTCCAGTGTTCACAACAAATAATTGGATTAAGCTGAGTGCATTGGTTCGGTGGGATTGGTTTCGGCCTCTTCCTTCTGAGGATGTGGACAAGGTACTTTCAACGGTGAAGCCTACCACCTGTCTGACTGATCCTTGCCCATCATGGTTCCTTATGAACTGCAAGGAGAAATTGGGCGAAGGGATTAGGGCGGTGGTAAATGCATCCTTGAAGGAGGGTGTAATGCCACCGGCCCTCAAGGAGGCAATTATAAAACCCATTCTAAAAAAGTCCTCCTTGGATCCCCAAGTTTTGAACAACTTTTGCCCCATTTCGAATTTGCCATTTTTGGGCAAGGTCATTGAGCGAGTGGTGGCTAACCAGTTGTCAGCACACTTGGACGAAACGGATTATTTAGATCCATACCAATCGGGTTTCAGGACTGGACATGGTACTGAAACAGCCTTGGTCGCTCTGGTAGATGATATGAGGAGGGCACTAGATAGGGGAGAATTCACCTTTCTTGTCCTCCTGGATCTCTCAGCGGCTTTTGATACCGTCGACCACGGTACCCTGTTAGATCGCCTGGAGGGATTGGGAATAGGAGGCACTGTTTTACAGTGGTTCCGTTCCTTTCTCTCCGACAGGCATCAACAGGTAGCATTGGGAGATGAGGTTTCAGACCCTTGGCCCCTCACTTGTGGAGTGCCACAGGGTTCTATCCTCTCTCCCATGCTATTTAACATCTATGTAAAACAGCTGGGAGCTATCATCAGGAGTTTTGGGCTGCGGTGTCACCAATATGCTGATGACACGCAGCTCTATCTCTCCTTTAAATCTTCACCGGAGTTGGCTGCAGAGTCCTTGTCCAAGTGCCTGGAATCCGTGAGTGGATGGATAGGAAGAAACAGGCTGAAGCTCAATCCTGATAAGACCGAGGTGCTACTTGTGGGTGACAGGGGAAAGTTGGGTGTTGCTGACCTGAGTCTTAATGGGGTAAGATTACCCCTGAAGGATCAGGTCCGCAGCCTCGGGGTTGTTCTTGATTCCAAGCTGTCCATGGAGGCTCAGATTTCGGCAGTGAGCCGGGCAGCTTGGTATCAACTACACCTCATACGGAGGTTGCAACCCTACCTCCCTATTCATCAGCTCCCACTGGTGGTACATGCCCTGGTCACCTCTCGATTAGACTACTGCAATGCGCTGTATGTGGGGTTACCCTTGAAAACGGTCCAGAAACTACAACTGGTGCAGAATGCAGCGGCACGCCTGCTTACAAACAGCCGCCGCGCCGGTGTTAATTCATCTACACTGGCTTCCAGTTGTTTTCTGGGCCCAATTCAAGGTGTTGGTCTTAACCTTTAAATCCCTATACGGTCTCGGCCCAGTTTACCTGAAGGAGCACCTCCAGTACCACCAACTAAGCCGTCTGACCAGATCAGCCACACAGGGCCTTCTCTCCGTCCCACCAACAAAAACAGCTAGGTTGGTGGGGACTAGAGAGAGGGCATTTTCAGTGGCGGCCCCCACTCTCTGGAACTCCCTCCCATTCGATCTTCGCCATGCCCCTTCCCTAGATACATTTCGCCGAGCCTTGAAAACATGGCTCTTTGGACAGGCCTTTGGGATCCCCGGGGTGGGCTAATTTTTTTATATTGTTTTAAAACTGTCTATTGATGGCCCTAAACTGTTTTGTACTGCTGCTTTTAAAATGATTATTGTTGACTGCACTGTATTTTATTATGTATTTATATTGTATTGTTGAACTTTAATGTTGTACGTCGCCTAGAGTGGTTTTGGCCAGATAGGCGACACAAAAATTAAATGTATTATTATTATTATTTATTATTGCATACCTTTTATTGATGTAAATGATCATATAATATGAAAAGCGAGCGCCTTCTTTGGCTTCTATGAATCTCTGATCTTCCTATCCTTTTGAGGGCATGAACAACTCCTTCTTCTTCTCCTGCTTCTCCTTCTCCTTCTCCTTCTCCTCTTCCAGTAGGTCCCAGTGTGGGTCACAACAATATGAAATAAATTATTAAAAACAGTTTTAAACAAATTATATTTGCAACTAGAGAGGGCCCTAAAATATATATGTCTCAAGTGTTGAAAGCCAGAGTGCAGAGATGTATCTTCAGGACATGACAGAAACTAAACAGTGAAAGTGCCAGGACGCATCTCTGTGGGGCAGGAGTTCCACAACTTAGGGGCTGCCACAGAGAATGCCCACTCCCAGGCCACTCCCCCTGAACTTCTGAAGGTAGTCAAAGTACCAAGAGGCCTCTTCTGCCAATCTCAACACCCAAGAGGGTCTGTAGGGAAAGAGGTGGTCTTCCAGCCTAAGGCTGCAACCCAGTACATGTCTACTCAGAAGTAAGCTCCATTGGGTTCAATAGGACTTACTCCCAGATAAGTGTGTATTGGATTGCAGGCTAAGTCATTTAGGGCTTTAAACACAAGTTAAACCTTCATTTGGGCTCAGAAATGAACTGGCAACCAATAGAGCTGTTTCAAAACAGGGATTATATGAAATCTAAAAGGAACCCCAGCCAATAATTTGACTGCTGCATTTTGGACCAGTTGAAGTTTCTGAGTTGTCTCCAAGGGCAGCTCCACGTAGAATGCATTGCAATCATCCAGTCTGGAAATTACCAGAGCATTGGGTACAATGGCGAAGTCATCTCTGTCCCACAGGGGCCAAAGCTGACAAACCAGCTGGAACTGGAAAAAGACACCCTTTGCTATTGAGGCCACCTGAGCGCCAGTGACAAGGTTGATTTCAGGAGCACCGCCATTTATGGACCTGATCCTTCCAGTGGAGTACAGCTTTATCCAGGACAGGCCATCTCCTCAACTCCTGGATTCAAGAACTGTCCTTTCAGGATTCAGCCTCAGTTTATTAACCCACATCCAACCCATCATACTGAAGCAACCTCACTGGGACATCACAAATGTAGGACTGAATCAGCAACCTATGTCCTATATTACTCTCTCAATAGTGGCTTCAAGTGCAACAGGTTACTTTGTTTCCTGCAACTCTGTGGCTCCCTGTGATTTATATGGGATGTTAAATACTACTTTTGGAGACAGCATAAGCCCTATAAGGGCATTGAGGACTCACAATAATAATCACACGAGGCAAGAGAGTGGGACTGAGTTTGATTGCCCTGCCCCCATCATGCCCAGTGCTGTCCACATGTTTGGGAGCATGTCTGCAGTAAGGTAACTTGGCCTACATGTGTAGGCTGTCCCTATGAGTTGGAACAATGAGTGCTCAGGGTTCCACTTCACAGAAATAGCCTATTTATGTTTGGTAGGCGACCCTACTGCAGACATGCTCCCAAATGCATGGATAGTGTTGAGTAGCAGCTGGTGTTGAGCACGGGCATGAGCGCAAGGTATACATGGATTTGCTCTCCTGCCTCAGTGGTTATCATTGTATGTCTTGAAGGCCCAAACAGGGCTATGGTGATAGGGATTAGGAACACCCTTGTCCTCACAACCCGGAGATGGGGAGTAGATTTTGTCTTCATGAATGGTTTCATTGAATGCACTGCTTTTGTAGATATGGGAATGGAAGAAAGGGCAAAGGTGTACTCAGCAGCTCAATGGTGTCCCTGACATTGGGCACCCTAGGTTCAAATGGCACACACCCATGGAGTAGCGATGTGCTCTCATTTCACAAGATTTGAATTTGATGCCAGATTTCCTATTTATTTGCTTTTTTTGTCCTTGCAGATCAGATTTTTTTCCCAGTGCTTTTCTGCAGCTGAAGCAGATTTTTTTTAAAAAAACAATTCACCTAAAAATATTGATATTAATATAGATATTTTCCTCAAAATTTCAATATTAATATTGATATTCTATTTTTAAAAACTCTATGAAAAAGATTTAAAAAAATATTGACATTGCACAGAAAAAACTGAATCAGTCTTTATCACAAATAGTGAAAATTGATTCCTTACCAGAAGGAAGTTCGACAGAGCGAAAATCAAACCAGCACTGAAATGCGGATCCCATCCCTGTCATGGAGGGTACAACATGGCCAGTACCCTCTACCATGACCACTACAGTATCTGTGCCTGGATCTTGCCTGTGATAACATTGGGCACATCTACATAAATATGGTTCTCATTTATCAGCATTTCTGAAGGTGAACACTCATGTTCAATTTTTGTGTCTGTGTGCCCACAATATTTGATAAAGATGTGAATATTTTTTTAAATGGGAATGTTTACACAGGGTTGTTCCATGTATTACCACTATATTCTGGCAATCGTATTACGAACCAATATGGGTATTTGCCCCTTATTCACATATATTGGGAGGAGCAAAATGCACAGCAGTGGACAGTAGCATTTTACAAAATGTACACATTCTTATACATTGGCTTGCGTGTATAGAAATGTCATATGGGAATCACCACTGATTGTCCAAAATTTGGGTAAACATGCTAGCATTGGAATAATGAAAACTTTCAAAATATTTTGAAGTAACTTATTTTGTGTGTTTTTTTTAGTTTTCAGCCTTGTTTAACTCCTTTCCCAGTGATTTACAGGATGCCAGTGGTCTCATCCTGAATTAAATTTAATTGGACAAAAAAAGGACCATAATGGTCTCAATCCCTAAATTCAATGGAGACAGGAAGGAAAAAATGAGTAAGAGCATCTCTTCTATCTAAGGAATAATCCATTTACTAGATTCACACATGGGAAGTTGGGAACTAACTGCAAATTCCTGAAGAAACCTAGTGTAATATAAAGGTGCTCCCTGGCTAGATACAATCACTACCTGAAACAGCAGAATTCAGATGCCATGAAATACTTGTAACTATGATAGAAACAAGTCTCTAAATCTGCCATATAATTGTTGCAGTTTTTGAGAAAAAGTCAAGATTAGATTTTATGGATTTAACTAGCTTGAAAATTTACATTCCTTGCTAATTACTCATCCATCTGCTAAAGAATGATTATTATAACTAAGTAGCAATATTTGTTACGTTAAATAACTAAATTTTCCCTTCTCCTTATCTATGTTTGCTTAGTTATTTATTTATAAAATATTTATATACTGCTATTTTGTTAAAAACATCAAGGTGGTTTAAAACACATTAAAAAACAACAACTATAGAATAAAAACATTAAAAATACAATGACAAAGGTCAACTGTTGCGAAAAAAGCATCTTCCAATTGCTTCTAAAAGACCCTCTGTGGCGCAGGGTGTTAAGCGGCGGTAACACAGCCGAAGCTCTGCTCATGGCTGGAGTTCGATTCCAATGAAAGGAGGAAGTCGAATCTCTGGTAAAAGGGGTCGAGGTCCACTCAGCCTTCCATCCATCCGTGGTCGGTAAAATGAGTACCCGGCATATGCTGGGGGGTAAAGAAAGTGCGGGGACACCTTTCCCTTTTAATCGCCTGCAGGTTTTCAGCAGGCACTTAAAAGTTAAAACAGAAGGAGCTTGCTGAATCTCTGTTGGCAGAGAACTGGGCTGATGACACTGAAGGCTCGATTTCAGGATGACTGGAGCCCCTCCTGCAGATGATCTCAGTGATCGAGCTGGGACATAAGGGTTCAGGCAATCCTTAAGATACCCTGGACCTAAGTTCAGGTCTTTGTAAATTAGTAAAACAACCTCGAACCTGGCTTGGTAGGAGATGGGCAGAGCAGATGTTTTTAATCCTATAAATCAAGAGCCTCTCCAGAAGTCCTTTTTATTGGGCATTTTGTGCTCAAGGTGATATCAGAGTGGTTATATGTGATCTCACTTTCAATATCACATGTCACATGTTGTTGGCCATGTGCTCCCATCAACAGTCTGGCTGCTGCATTTTGCATGTGCTGGAGGTTCCAAACCAGGGCCAAGGGCAGCCCCACATAGAGCACATTGCAGTAATCCAGTCTTGAGGTTACCAATGCATGGACTACAGAGGTCAGGCTATCTCTGACCAGAAACGGCCAACAAACCAAACAAAGCTGGTAAAAGGCATACATTCCTGGCTGATGGGCAGTCCTGTTAATAGGTATTTTAATGGTACTCCTGGAGTTATTTAAGAAATCACAAATTAGCAAATGTGTGGTAAAAACCAGCCCATTTGATAAAATAGTGTATAAAGAGCAATGAAAGGAGAGGGAAGCTGTGGCCTCTATGACTATTTTAGATATGTCAACTCCTTTACCTAAATGATGATTTGTGCTCAAGATGATATCATGGTGGTTATATGTGATCCCACTTTCAATATTTTTTGCACCTGCGAAAGTCTTGGGGTGGTCATACTGCTTCATTTTCAATCGGTGCATGTCCTCCCACTTCCTGCTGAGATCCTGCAACTTTTCATACCACAAATGTTCTGGGGTTTTCGTCCAGCTTTTGTTGTGCTATAATACAAGCCTGCCCCTCCAGACAGTAATAATGCAAAAACATTGTAGAAGCATGTCAGAACAAGTAAAGCACAGGTGTGTGGAGGGTCCAGTATAAATCCACCACTAACACACTGTTATTGCATCAATGACATGAAGCAGAATGCATCTGCAAAAAACCACCAGCCTGGAGGGCCCCCAATATTTCCTTGGTGTACCCCGAGATGCATCACATTGACTTTGCTGGAGTAGAGGAAAAAAAGGGCATAATTACCTGTCTCTGTGATTTAGAAGTAGCTGGGTTTTACAGCATAGGAAGAACACCACAAAAATAACACCACCATCAGTGGTAATATTCACTAATAATAATAGTAACTCAGAGGAGGGTTTATGGGCAGTAACTAGGATGAGGATACTATAGGACGTCTGTCCTGTCAAAACACACATAATGTATCTTGCATGAATATCAGTGCCTGTTACAAAAGCAGGTGGCATGGACACAGTCTACCTGCTGCTGAAGCCAAGCAGATCAGGTTCTTGTAAGCTTTCTAGATGGGAACAAAAACTCAGTGAAGACAGACAGTAATAAATAATACAATTTGAGGAAAGCCACACAGAGGGCTTTCCTAACTTGTACGTGGCTCCACTCTAGCAGTGGCTCTGTGTAGCACAAGTACCCTTCTATGGCACAGTCACCCCATAAGCAGGGGAAAAGGCAAACGTCCCAGCAGATGGTATGATGGGGCTCTTGCTCCAGGAAAAAGATGGTAAAGGCTGGTTTTTGATATGTGCCATCATCACAGATGGAGATTTGGTATCAATCAATGTCACAATGCTTTTCAATGGAATCAGTTCACACATTTAGCTGCCGCACATAAAAAGTAACCAAATTCAGAGGAAACATGAAGTGTGATGCAGACCCATTTGTATTCTGAAGCTAGGATCCATATTCCTGATCTTATATGCTTCCATGCAGCAACTCATAGGTTTGGCCCACAGGATCCACATAAAATGGTTGGTAATTGTAGAGCAGATATACAAATGAGCTGAAAGCAATTTATAATTTGTCTTCCTCCCTCACCCACAAACTATTAATTACACATACAGGATTGTTCCAATTCATTTTCCTTCTGTCTCATTAGGAGATGGGAGAGTTCTAGGCAAATGGTCTGATACAATGTAAAGAGGCAATGGATACTTGGAATTGTGGTCTAAATACATTTTGAAGTTATGCTTCTGACAGATTCATCCACTGAGTCATATAAATAAATTTCAGACTGCTGAGTCTCCATCCCACAGCTCCCGTGTAGTGAGTCTAATCATTCATCTGTAATACAGACAAGCAATCATTTAAAACATGGAACTGTGCCTTACAGGCACTCAGTTTGCATTATGTACAGATAAATATTAAGATGAACATTCTTTATTTCCTGTTCACTGCTTTGAGATCTCACTGAAAATGCCGCAGCCATATTGGGGAAAACATAAAGTAATGTTTAGCGCCAGCCAAACTGTCCAGGTTGACTTGATAGCCGAACAGGAAGGATAAATGGGAAACAGAGGCCTGGTCACAATAAGCAAAATAACAATGGTGAGTTGCTTTGATCCTATAGAGCAAGGGTGGGGAACTTGTGGCCTTCCATATGTTGTTGGATTCCACCTCCCATCAGCCCCAGCAGCCAGCATGGCCAATAGTCATGCATGGTGGAAGTTGTAGTCCAGTAACATCTGGAGGGTCACAGGCTTCCCACCCATGCTATAGAGGAAAGGAAGAAGGGTCTAGGGAAGGAGGGAAACAATGGCCTAAGAAAGGAGCGGGCAGGGGCTAAAGAAAACTCTAAGCCCAGTGAAGTAGAGGGGTGGAATGGGACTAGGGAAGGAAGGCTGGGACAGAGCAGGTGTAGCCAATGTGGTGCCCATCAGTTGTTCCTGGATTCCAACTCCAGTCATTCCTGGCCATTGGCCATGCTGGCTGGGACTGATGGGAATTGTAGTCCAACACCTTGAGAGCACCCCTAGAATAGAGAAATGAGGATGAGGCCAGTGAGAGGAGCCCTAGAATGGAAGGCAAACATGGAGAGAGAATGGGCAAAGAGGTGTTGAACCTGACTAGGAGTTGCATGGGTGAAGAAGTTGTTTCTTTGCAATTACTTGCCAATCCTTGGATGTGGGCCTCTATGTTGTGGAAATTCCATTCCTTCCCTCAGCCCCAAAGTGCATGGATAGGGAATATGGCCAACTGACCTGGGGCACAGCATAGAAAAGGGGTTTATCAGGTTAACACCTGTTCCTATTTGTTCAGAGGGAGAACTTTATAGATGAGAGTAGCAACGGAGGAGAGGAGAGAATGCTGGGCAGCAATGCCATGCGGCTGTCAGTAGTGGAAGGGCCAGGGTTGTGTGGCATGGAGGCTCCTGGAGAATACCTTGCCCAGGCCCCTCTCAAACCTAGCATTGCCATTAAGTCTATTGTAGATCACCTGCCTGGCATGCCTTGCCAGTCAGTGTACACTATACTGTCTTAGAGAGACCAATGGTGTGACTCTGTATAAGGCAGGTTGTTGTGTTCCTATGACGCATGGTGGCCTTCCTCAAACACCTGAGAAGGTATGGCCAGGTGAGGCAGAATCTGTCAGAGCACTGCTTCTGGTCCTAGGGCAAGGGCAGCAGGTAGTTCCCTCCTAGGCTGTATTCAGATGGCACTTTATTCTGTTTTACCTTTGTTTCCTTACTTTATATTTTCCACATTTTATTTTATCTTTCACATGTTGTAAAACTCACTTCTGGAAATCTAGTGGACTATAGCAGAAGTTTTGCACTCATTTCTGTGTTGTTTCTAGAAAAAAATGGTTTGCAACCCCAATAACCCAGAAAATTGTGGGAGTAAAGTGACAAAATTTGGGGTGGTATACTGGCATGCAGTTTTTTCCTACTGTTTCATGGGGGAAGAGACATTTGTTTATTTACATTTATATCCCACCTTTCCTCCAAAGAACTCAAGGTGGCATACAAACATAGTTTCTCCCTCTTGATCTTGTTCTCACAACAACCCTGTGAGATAGGTAAGGATTAGTGACAGTAACTGGCCCAAAGTCACCCTGTGAGTTTCAAGGAATGTGCATGTGCAGAAAGTGTGGGGGACGCAACATATCCAATGACGTTCAGTGTTGTGTCATACCACGCCCACTGGTGTGAATGAAATTCAGGGCAACATAGTGGTATATCAGTCAGAAAGCCACAGTTCCACAATGCAACAGGTCCTGCGGCATGAAAGGAACATTAGAAATAGGACAGAAGTGCTACTATTATAATCAGTAAAACTAACACAATAAACCCCATGTCTGAATGCAGCCCTAGACAACAGTGTGAGGACCCAAGGCAGCTCTAGCACTCTGTTCTAACACTTCCTACAATATTTATGCAGATCTCCTGTTCCAAATGTTAATAAAATTGTGACACTAGTTAACCCAATGACAAGTGCCTCATCTCTTTATTCCAGGTGTGGACACAGTGGTCAAGTCATACACTGAAATTTTTCATTATTTTGAAACACAGCTTCACCCTTCTGGAAAACTAACTAGAATCTTTAAATTCAAGGTGCTCGCATATTTCATTCATGGCAAAAAAGAGGTAAAAATCCACAAAGACTTAAAGGTGTATTAATATCTTTAGGTTCAGTCCTACACTCACTGACCAGGAAGAAGGTCCTATCGAACTCAGTCGGACTTTCATGTACAGTACATGATTGTGCTGTCATCCACTGTGATCAACCACTGTGTTGACAAAGGTATGATCAAAGTCTAAAAGGGAGTCAACATTCAGCATGAAGAGATGTATATGTTACACCAAATGTTGAATATATAGCAATTAAATTCACATTCTAAACTGCATTTTTACTGTTTTATGTATGTTGTTTGGGTTCTAACAAACCAGCCATTTATTTTTTCATGTTTTGTGTTAAAAATACAACACCTCTCTTTGGAACCCATGAGTATCTGAGCCATTGGAATCTTTCCCACATAAAATGTCAACTTGTACCTTGTTCATTAACCTTTAAAGCTTATTGTACAGCCAATTTCATTGCTGACTAGGGAACCTGGAGAATCAAATCATAGATATTCATTTTACTTAAGATTTTAGCTAGAACTTCAGCTGCAGCCAACGAAAAAAGTATTGAAGATGGGGGAGGAATAGCTGTTAGATCAATCTTGCCTCTTCAGCAGTTTATATGTTTTATAAAGATTTAATTTAGAGAGAGTGAAAACCCAACTTAGTAGTAATTCCGTTTGCAACTCTCCTATAATTAAAAAAAAAAGGAGTCAAGGTCATGATGACTGCTATTGAAAATAAAAGGCAGTTCTTTAATTATAGCAATGCCATCTTAAACCATGGGTTAAGGGTCTCTTAATTCTCTGTCAGCATTTCCACTATAACCTCTCTGTTTCAGGGGTTTACTGCTCAAACATAAATATTTGTTGCAGGACAAAACTGGTCCTTCAAGGAGTCGGGCAAAGGAAGTAAATTTTGTTTACATTTTTAAAAATTGCCTTTGATATTGAAAGACTACATTGCCCTTTCCAAATGCAAAAGGGAAAAATACTTTACTTTGGAGAGAAAATGTACAACAGGAGCCCCCAAGAAGCTTTGCAATTTACTATATGTGCGGGAGATCTGTGCCAGCAGAATATGGAGAGCCTGGAGGTGTGATGCTCATTGGCAAAGTGCATATGATAAAACACTATGTTTAAGTCTGTATATGCAATTTGAATCTATCCAAGGGACTCCTCACAATGGCCTAGTTCTTGCTGAGGTAGTAAAATGTTGCCTGGGTTCATATACTGCAGCCACGGTTCGCATGATTGAATACTCCACCTTCTCTATACAAAATAATTCCTGAAGGGAGATGGCCCTGAAGGCAACCTTGCTTGTTATGGTGCAATCCCTATGTTTTCATTTACAACTCCCATCAGCCCCAGCCAACATCTATCCAAAACATCTGGGGGGCACCAGGTTGGGGAAAGCTGTGTTATGGTTTCAACTCAAGACGTCATTTATTTATTTATGCCAAATTATATTTCCTCTCTGTGTGATCCAAGTAGATCACCTTTGCTCTTCAAGTACAATTATGCTGAGGATATATAAGGTGCTTTTTTAAAAAACTTTCCCAGGAAATATTTACATGCAAGTCCTTCAAGATAAAAAGCATGAAACTGTTGTTCTGGGTTTTGTTTTGAGGGTTATTTACGTAGGACTAAGCATCTCATTTTTCTTGTGTACAAAAAGTAATTATGCAGTCAAAAGAATTATAGCCCACTTACTTCAAAAGCATATGAAAAATGTAAAACTTTATTGCACGCATTAATTTCTAACAAAGGACGGCCACAGCATCAGCTTAACTGGTGTAAGCCAGATAACTGATGTATGGTAGATATACTGATGTTCCTCCCAAATGGGCTTCACAAAGGCAAACAAACAAACAATTCCTTCTATGATGTCTTCCCTCTTATAAATTTCTTCTGCCTGCAGTTGGAGTCTGTGGGATGAGAGCCTTTTCTCCTTATTTTTCTTTATTAGTACTGAAATATTTTGGATGAGTGGTCCAGAGAAGGAGCATTGGATCTAACTTTATATTTTTGCTGATCCATGAACTGGGGAAGCTGCTAGTACCTGGCTTCAATCTGCTGCCCAGAAAATGCAGACATTAACAACCGGCCTTGCAACATTGTTGTGAATATAAATAAGAGTTGTAAAATACTTGCACATGCTGACTGTTTCTATAAATCAATGAAAAGTGTTGCTCACTGCCTCTGGTTTTCATTTCTAACTTATCTGCACATCATTTGAGTGACTACTCCCAAGAATTATTGTGAACCCTTTCCCATCCCTGCAACAAATACAGCATCATAGGGAAGTTCATAAATGTATCTGGCTCATTGATCCTTTTTGCACAGTGGAGAGGTAAGTATTTACACCCGTCACCATCATGAACAGAAGATAAAGTGTGATATGATGGGTTTGTTCATGAATAGTGTTGTTGTTGTTATGTGCCTTCAAGTCGATTCCGATCTATGGCGACTCTGTGAATCAGTGATCTCCAAGAGCATCATGAATATTAGCATATTTAGTCACACGTGCACAGTTTTGGAATCTCATGTTTCCTAATGTATGTGGCACCTGTTCCATCATACAAAGATGATCGACAGCCCAGGTAAATATATACAATTGTATAGGTGGTGGATCTGAAGTTTCTCTTCTTTAAAAGAGTATACTGAGGCATAATTCAAACACAGATTGTATAGTATGCCACAGGTACAGAGCAGGAAAAGCCATTTCTCATCTTTCCCATTTGCTCCTGGCAGGTGAAAGGATCAGGCTGGTTTTCCAAACTGAATTTTTGAAAACAGTTTTGAAACTAAAATTTAAAACTCACAATCTGAGGGTGCTCAAGAAAGAAACTGCATATCTGTTTGCCTCAGGGTTTCTTCAAACATGTAAAGACAAGCACATGTTTTCCATGGAAATGTATGGCAAAGACTTGCAGTCATTCCCAAACCCCTGAATCACATACCTGTGCAATGAATACATTTCCAAACATGTTTGTTACAATATTACTTTATTTTTTCAGGTGTGTGTACACAAAATATTTGAGGTACATATCTAAAAAAAGAATGCAGGCTGGGATCCAAAGAATTATGAAACTAATTCCATGAGCTCCAGAGGGCTTTGGACTTTTTTCCCCCCCAACAGTGCCCTTTGTGCCACATGGGAAAGTGCTTTTGAGGGACCATGGAATCTTCCTGGACTGGCTCTGTGGGATGAGAATTGGAGGCATTGTATTTCAGTGGTTCCTCTTGTACCTATGGCACTTGTTCCAGATAATAACATTGGGGGATTGTACCTTGACCCCCTGGCAGTTATATTGTGGGGTGTCACTGGGTACTATATGAAATTGTTGGAAGCGGTCATTAGAAGATTTTGGGTGTAGTGTCACTGGTATGCTGATGATTACCAGCTCTATTACATCTGCAATGTGTGAGGTTGTGACTATGTGCAGTGGTGGGCTGGGTGAGGGCCACAAAACTGACACAGAATCCTGGTGAGACAGAGACTTTGTGGAGGAACGGTTCCCAGGTTCAAGAGCTTTATTAGTTCTGAATGGGGTTACATTTCCTCTGAAGGAGCAGGCCCATAGTTGGGGTGCTCATAGATTCATCTCTGTCATTGAAGGCTCAGGTAATCTCCATGGGGAGAAGTACTTATTATCAGCTTAAGTTGGCACACCAACTATGCCTTTTCCTGGACAGGGATAGCTTGGCCATTGTGACTAATGTGTTGATAACCTCACAAGTGGACTATTGTAACACCCCTTATTTGGGGCTTCCCTTGATGCTGGTTTGGAAACTGCAGCTCGTCAGAATGCTGCAGCCAGGTTGTGGAGTGGAACACCTGAACTCACACATATTACATCTGTGCTAAGGGAACTGCACTAGCTGCCCATTAGCTACTGAGCCCATGTTCAGTGACTTGTGGTTAATCTATAAAGCCCTGAACGCTTGAGGACCAAGTTACCTGAAGGACAGCCTGGCCCAGTATAGACATATAAGACCAATTAGATCATCAGGGGAAATTTTACTCATGGCTCTGCATCTTACAGGATATTGTAGGGTGGTGACCCAAACAAGACATTTTTTACAGTTGCTTCTTTACTCTGGAATGCCATTGCCTTTGCCATATGCAAAGCATTTTTGAATTATTATTATTTATTATTTCAATTTATAGGAAGGATGTATTGGAGGAGGCGTCGCTCTATACGTCAAAGAGGGCATTGAATCCAGCAAGCTAGAAACCCCAAAAGAGGCAGACTCCTCCACAGAATCGTTGTGGGTGGTGATATTGGGTTCCAAGAGTAATTTCGTACTGGGGACATGCTATGCCCCCCCCCCAACCAAAGTGCTCAGGGAGCTCTTGAGATGGAGAACCAGGCACCTGGTTGGCCACTGTGAGAACAGGATGCTGGACTAGATGGGCCACTGGCCTGATCCAGCAGGCTCTTCTTATGTTCTTATGAGAATGAAATCAAGGGAGCATGCAAAATGCTGTTGTAATGGGTGACTTAAACAACCCTCATATAGACTGGCTTGGCATATGTTCCATGTATGTCATGTGTCATGTGACTGCCCTATCCCTCCCTGGGACTATGCTTGCCATTTTAGCCAAGATAGGGCCTGGTACTCTGGAGAAAGCTGTCATATGAATGCCTGTTGTGTTTATCACCACCGAAACGGTCAGTCTTCCGTTGTTAATTGAGCAGCATGGAAGTCCATTGAATGCTGTTGTAGGACTGAATTCCTCAGCTGCCAGCAGATGGCAGCAGTGCTTTATTTATTTTTATTTTTATTTTTTATTATTTCAATTTATATACCGCCCTTAGCAGAATAGCTCTCAGGGCGGTGAACAAACAAGATAAAATACAATATATCATAGTAAAAAATCACAAAAACATGTACAAACAAACAACAGAAAGCACAACAAAAACGAAATACAACACAAATTAAGAAGGATACATATTAAAAGTAGAAAGATTAAGAAAATTAAAAGATCTTTACCTGGCGCCGGAAAGATAGAAGTGTAGGCGCCAGGCGTACCTCTTCGGGGAGGCTGTTCCACAACTCAGGGGCCACCATAGAAAAGGCCCTAGATCTAGTAACCACCCTCCGGGCTTCCTGATGGGTTGGTACCCAGAGGAGGGCCTTAGATTCTGAACGAAGTGAACGGGTAGGTTCATAGCGAGAGAGGCGTTCCACAAGGTATTGAGGTCCCACGCCGTGTAAGGCTTTATAGGTCAAAACCAGCACCTTGAATCTCGCCCGGAAGCAAATAGGGATATTATGAATTGGCATTGAACTTCATTGTTTATTGAATTGTTTGTTTTTGCCTTATTTATATGCTATTCTGTTTATTGATAAGATTGCATTGATGGAAATGCTATTTGCTATTTTTGAATGTTTTGTTATCATTGTGAGCCACTCTGAGCTCAGAGTTGTTGTTGGGAAAGCAGCATACAAATATTTGCTTCAGACATCTTGTAAAGGTGTATCTTTTTGTGCAAGCTTTCCCTGACTCAAAAGACTACACGCAGTACCACTGGTGTTTTTAAATAGTATTTTAAGCTCTGTTTTATTATATTATTTTAATGTTTTTATTTATACTGTTGCACATTGCTTAGAAGTACTAAATGATTTAAGGATATATTGTTTAAAATAAAACAAAACCCTGCATTTGTAAGGATAAATTAATTCCAGTATCATATTTGGTGGTTCCCCCATGTAGAAAACAACGGTAATGCCCAGCTAGTGATCTGTAAAAGCTGGAAGGTGTGTAAAGCTATTTATATTTCTTTTCTTATACCATTCAGAACCTGTTATTGAGCATGCTTCTAACCAGCATAATTGCAGAGGAAAATTCCAGAACTGGGGTTCAAGCCCTGTTCACCAAGAGCCCATTTCAGATATCTGGAATATCTGCATGTTAGTGCTCAGAGTAGGGAGTGGAATATACCACTCCCCACTCCAAGCACTGTCTCCATGCATTAATTGGCTCTGCATACGCTAAGAGGCCGGGACTGCCGGCACAATCCTCTACCCTTCCATGTGTTTAGTATACACAGACTCAGAATATCTGAAAAGGTCTGAAAACATGAGAGTTGACAACACACAGCTGGGTACAAAGTTTATAGCTGGTGTTAATTAAAATGATTCTGGTATGAGGGGGCAAGGTAAACAAAAACCACAAAATAGTATTGTTGATCTGAGTAGTCTGAGGAACAGTTAAAAGAGGTAAAATAATGACAACTTGTCTAAAAGAAAGTGTTATTTATATGGAGTTGTGGGGAGAATTCACTTTGCTGGAAAATCCTGTTACCACAGCGACTCTTACAGAAGGTATTGCACAAGGCAGAAAATGGCAAAGAATTCAGCACTTTCCATAGACAGCTTATCCCAGCGGTTAATCACACTCACTGCTCAAATGATGTGCTTCATTTCTAACTTGTATTTTCATCCTCTAGTTTTAACCTCACCATAATACTGTGTTGAAGCACTTTAACACGTTATGTAGTTTCCTCCCATGTAGGTAGTTACATTCCATAATCAAGTTGCCTATTAACTTTTTAATAAGCTAAACGGATTTGAATTGCCCTGAGGGGAAGCTTTCTCATTTTACTGGTTGCCACCAAAAGCATGCAGCGATGTGTCAATCTGCTACTTATATAGGTATTCAACATTAGGGCTAATGAAGATAAATGCTTACTGCATGTCAGTCTGTATATTGATTCACCAGGAAACATCCAGATTTGATCTTCTTTTTCAATACATGCAGGTTCCTGGTTCGGAAGAAAAACAGCATGCAATGCAAATATTCTCATTTTGGCAAATGAAGATTAAAGTAATATAAAATTATGTCCATATTTTTAAATAACTCCATAACTTAAGTTAGCTAATGTAAATGTAAATGCAATGACGTTACATGTAACATGTAAATGTTCACTGCTTTGTGATTGCTTCAGAGAGTCCTCAGTTTTTGTGAGTGACTTTTTGGGCGATATGTGAGGAAGCAGGCCTTTGAATCCTTAGCCACTAATTAGATATTCTTGGTTTCTTTTACATTTCTGCCTGTTATAAATATTGATTTAACAATAGGACCTTTACTTTTTTTTATTTTGTGGTTAGCAATAAAAAGTTTCCAAAGCTGCCTCTGCTCAGACCCAGCATCAATAGGGGCAACTGCCAAGGTCCATCACTGATGTCTTCTCTAATTGTCTGCCTTTAATTTACTTTTCTGATACTCTGATCAACACTGAGCTGCTGAGTGTGGGAGTGCCATTTTACTTGCCCACAATGCCTCCACTACAACTTTGCTCCAGAGCAGGTGTTGCCAACTCCTGGTGTTTACCAGATGTTGCTGGACAACAGCTCCCATCAACCCTGACGAATGGCTATCCTGGCTGGGAGAGGCCAGTAAGTGGCAGATACCACAGTGAGAAATTAAAATGACAGTTCCCAGTGTCCTTGCTCTGAATGGTACATTATTGCTGACTGTCACTGTCACCAGACCATACCCACATAGGAAGGGGCTAGGGTTGCCAGGCCAGAAGCATCCCAAACCCTGAGATTTGGGGATCTGGAATGCCTGGAATGCTGTGTCCCTACATTTTAACATGGCTGCTCCAAATTTCTTTTCAGATTTGACCCTTCACTTCAGAAAGAGGTATCAGAAGTAAGAGTAAGAAGATTCTCTACTCGTTTCTGTCTCCCCTGTGGGCTGCTATAAACTCACTTTCACAGCCAACCTAATTCCAGTGAATAATAATTGACAGAGAGAAAACACACATGGTTTGGTCTACCTTCGCAGGCAGCAGCTTGGGAACAGCAACAGTTGCAGCCACGCTGCCCAGTATGTGAATTTTCTTTTACCACTATTGGGCAAGAAACAAACCATCATGCAACTAACAAGGTGCATCATCAGCAGAGCTTGGAAGTAACTAGTCACAAGCAATGAATTACTTGTAATTCATTACTTTTTTGAGTAACGAGTGGGTAATTCCTTCACATTTTGATTGTAATAGAACTAGGAGTAATTTTACTACTTTTGTGGAGTAATTGTAACGTTTCCAGAATTACTTTTGGACATTACTTGGGGGGGGGAGCAGGGGAAGTCTTCTGCTCCTCTGATTTGTGGATGAAATCATGTGCCTCAAACTGGGCTTCTGTGCAGTGTTGCTCTTTCTTCATGCTCTGTGGATGGATACGAGGTGATGAGGGAGGAGGCGGAGAGTGACACGGAGTGGAGTGGAGAAAACAATTGTTTTAAAAAATGGATAGTGGTGGTGAAGAATGGAGTGGAGGGAAAAAGGATCCGGAGGTCAAGAACATGGATAAAGGAGGAGAAGGAGGCAGCAGCAGAATGGAGATAAAGAACTGTGGAGGTGAAAGATGACAATGTGTGTGTGTGTGTGTGTGTGTGTGTGTGTGTGTGAGAGAGAGAGAGAGAGAGAGAGAGAGAGAGAGAGAGAGAGAATACTGTGTTTGCACTTGGCACACAAAGTGGCCTCCACCAGCCTCTCTGGCTACTGTGCTGCATTTGCAGTATTTTAACTTTTTTGCATCTCAGGGGGAAATGTTTGCTTGAGTGAGTGTCCCAGTGTATTCAGTGGGGCTTACTCAAACAGGGACAGAACTGCAACCTCAAGTGATAAGCAATTTCATTCACACAACCCAAAATTCAGAATCATGCCACTTTAAGCTGTTTTTGCAACTGTTTATACTTGTTTTTATGGTTATTAGATTTTAAAGGGGTTCATTTTCTTACTGTGAGCTGCCTTGGTTTCCAGTCTGCAACACTACCTCACAGGGTTGTTGGAAAGACTCCATATATATACACACACTGGAGATGTAAAACTACATATACCCCATACAATAGGTTATTGTCAAAACCAGTCGGTCATTGCAGAACGTTAAAAACATAAACATAAAAATAAAATCAGTATTAGTTTCCTACATAATAAAATCAGTGATACTATGTAAGCCCTGCCTAATTGCTTTAAAAAATAGGACTGGAGAGGGAGAGAAAGATTTACAATGCAAACACAATTCTTTGCTATGATCACTCAAAAGTCCCTTCAATTTACAGCTCAATCCTCCTAACCATGTCTACTCAAAAGTAAGTCCTATTGAACTCAATAGGGTTTACTCTGGGTATGTGAGATTAGCATTGCAGTTTGACTCCCAGAAAAGCAAGTACTGGATTAAAGCTTCATATTGGGAAGGTTTTCAAAACAGTGCCATCTTCAACAGCCCGGAAAATTTAAACGTGTTTGACTCCTGCACATAAGAGAGAAAAAGACTGAAAGCTATATACTTACTCAATTGATGAGATTTTCAGAAAAGCAGGAAAAAGTTTTCTGACTTGCAAAGGGCTCGAGTTACTGCTTGTCAATCACAACCCTTATTAGCTACAAACCTGAAAGAGCAGGATTAGAGCAGCCAGCTATGAGTTCATTTAACTGAAGTTGTGGGGGGCAGCTGACATTTTGGTGTATATCTTGGGAACCAAACCACCTGGAAAGTTGGAGGGCACCCGAAAAATCTGAAGTCTCTGTGCAAAGACTGGACACCTGGCAACCCTAGAGGGAGTCCGGCCACTAATGTAGGAAGAGGCCCACTAGAGGGCATTTTGCTGAGGCTCCCGCAAACCTGGAGACAGCCCTGTGCCTGCTTATTTTCCCACACACATTTTTTCTTCTCAGTTTTCAGAAATAAAGTGATCTATCCCATCCTAATCCCTCTCCAATTCCTTGTTTATATTCCATTGTGAATGTTTTCAAGCCAAGATGATGCCTGAAACTCCTGCAACAGGAATAATTTTAATATGTTTGATTCTTGAAAGCAGAGTCTTAAATAAGTATTATTTATTTATTTATTTGATTTATATCCCACCCTTCCAGTAGGAGCCGATGGCAGCAATATATTAGTAGACTAACTTACTGCTTTTGCATTGAATTCACCTCTCTCATGTAACATTCTCGGTGAAAAGTTCAGAATCCAGAAGCATTATAGCTTCCTCCTCTCATGATTAAATGGTTAGCTGTAAAAGCAACTGTAGGGAGATAGAAAGTTGGGTTTTTTTTTAAAAGTATCCGCTGTCCTTTAGCAATTAGAAGCAGCAGCTTAAGATTGTTATCTCCTTTGTAGCCTATGGCTAGAGATATTTCTTACAAAATGAAGATGTGCTGCAAACGGGGATAAGGACTATATTTCATGTGGTAAAGAGAGATGCCCATAAATAAGAAGCTCCATCCTCAAGCAATGCTGTAGTGTTTGAGAGTGCTTTGAAACCTGAGCTCACAAAATGGCTGCCACCTGACGTAATGTGCTAACTAGCCCAATAATACCATTAGAGATTTTAACATGACTATAGTACCACTGAAGAGAAAGAAACAATGCCAAAGCATATTTACTTGGCAGTAAATCCCATTGAACTCAATGGGCCTTAATTTTGAGTAAAGATGCACAAGGTTGCACTCTTGGCTTTGCATTAGCTGCTTCACTGCTGACAGAAAGTTGCTTATACATGTAAAACAACCGAGAACACCTTATACATGTATTTAAAGAAGAGCTTTTCTTTTTCAGTTATCTGTATTCAAGCCTCGAGTTGTATTTATGCCCTTTGTGATAAGTTTTCACTGGCCCTCAGGAAAGAGAAAACATGGTGGGAGAAGGGGAGGAAAGAGATTTCTTCTTCCTAAAATTTTAAAACTTTGTTGGCCATAAACCCCCAAACATACAGTGGGTTAAGTTCCAGACCCCCGCTGAAAAGCGAAAACCACTGAAAAGTGGAACTCATTGAATAGAACGGGGTGCGATGCCCGAAAACCGCCGTAAAAGTGGAACAAGCACCATATGATTGGGGCTTTAGTCTAATTGCGTCTAATTGAGACTGCCACATTAGCGAAGCGCCATAAAGCGGGGCCGTACTGTATAGGCAACAATACCTGAAAGAAGCAAACACAGTAGGGCATTTCTGATGTTATATTTCTTTTACTGATGTTATATTTCTTCTGCTGATTGGAAAACTTCATCATATAATTAATTATATTGCAGCTTAAGAGGTATACATAGACTAAGCTCCTATTAAAGCCTAATATGTACCAAGGCATCCAGGATAGATACCAAAGGATGATTTATACAATTGGGGATAGATACCAAGGAATATGATAGCACTCTTCAAGTACATGAAAGGTTGTCACATAGAGGAGGGCCAGGATCTCTTCTCGATCGTCCCAGAGTGCAGGAGATGGAATAATGGGCTCAAGTTGCAGGAAGCCAGCTTTCGACTGGACATCAGGAAAAACTTCCTAACTGTTAGAGCCATACGACAATGTAACCAATGACCTACAGAGGTAGTGGGATCTCTGACACTGGAGACATTCAAGAGGCAGCTGGACAGCCATCTGTCGGGAATGCTTTGATTTGGATTCCTGCATTGAGCAGGGGGTTGGACTCCATGGCCTTATAGGCCCCTTCCAACTCTACTATTCTATGATTCTGTGATTTATACAGTTTGAAATGCCCAAATGTCAGTTCATCAGACAGATTTTACATAATGCTCATTAACCTTCCAGTGCTGGTCTTCAGGAGTAAAACATCTGTGTGCATTTAAAGATCAAGCCTTCTTAGTCATTCATTGGACAAAATGCATAGTCTAGTTGTCCAACAACAACACCAGTCTACGTTTCCAAATGAATCAAAGCTTAAATAGGTGTCACTGCATTTTCTCATATTCATTGCTTGCATTTCCCTCCACCCTTTCTATTGTCTTTCTCCCCAACCCTGCACTTTTGTTTATGATCCTCTGTCAGTTATCATGTACATTGAACACATTAGGTAAATACAAGCTAATAATAAGAATTCCCACCATTGACAGACCTCAAGGGCTCTGTTGATGGTGGGCCTTTGCAGCATGTTGGGGAAGACCTGGCATGGCTTCAAAGCCCCCCCGATCCGGTGTAGCCATGCACGCCGTGTCGTGCAGGGGGTGGGATAGGGTGACTGTTTAAGCCCTGCTCCACCCTCCCTCAGTTTTGGTCCATCACCAGATGGGCACAGCGATTCAGGCGGTGGGGCGCTGGTGATCGGGTGCTTTCTGGGCTTACGTTAGGCCAGTCAAGGGCCCACATGGACTGTTGTGTAAATGAGCAAATTGTTAATTGTTGTTTCTGTTTTAACAGATTGGAGAGTGCTGGAGAGAGTTGTGGCCACAGCATGGTGTTCTGGGCCAAGAGGAGGGCGTCGCAGACCAGGCATGGAACCCAGTTGGGGTTCAGCCATTGCACTTCAGTCCAGTGGCTGGGTAGATGTGGCATGCTGTGGGAATGCCTCCTGTCAATGATTCATTGGTGCAGCACCCTCTGCAGGTTTTAGTTATTCATTTCGGAGGCAACAAGCTGGGAAAGTTGAAGGGAAAAGCCCTTACCATTCAGGCTTGCCTGGACTTTGAGGCCATATGTAGATGGTGGCCTGGGACTGTGATTGTTTGGTCCAATATCCTCTCCAGGAGGATTTGGAGGGCAGGAATTGACCTGAGGAGCCTGAATAAGGCTCACAAGAAAGTAAATAGGGAGGTCTGGCTCACCCTTGCCAATAGGCAGGACGAGGTAATACATCACCCGGAGGTGAAGTGTGGCAGGGCTGATCTTTACTGACCAGATGGTGTTCATATGTCTGACTTGGGTAACAATCTATTTTTGACTGATCTGCAGAGTGCCCTGCGTGTAATTATTTGCAGGAGGTGGGGAAACAGGGACTAAGCTGAGCTTGTCCTCTTTTGTGGTGGATATGTGCAGGGATTTCACAGGGTAGGGTTTGGTGAGCACCCTTAGGCACCCTTTAAGGTGATAGGTGGGATCTGAGGCCTGCCTTCCAGGTTGTGCGGCCTGTTGGCAGGATAAGGCTTACCTTTGGGGTAACACCCCACTCAGAGTTGTGTGGCCCTGGGGGTCAGTGGAGCAGGAAAGCCTCCCTAACCAGGAATGGGGCCCAGAGAAGGGGATTGGAACTTGGACCACCCCCTTTCCCATGGCAGGCTGTCCTCGCCCGATTGGGTAAGACTGGTAGTGACTGGGTAATAATCTCTGCAGACAATTTATTATACAATCAAACACTTAATTGGCTTTATTTAAAAAACGTGGCCCTAGAGTTACCCATACTTCATCTTGTCTTGCCTCTTCATTTCCTGGCTATGGGCTGCAACAACACTCCATCAGCCCACTAGTCACATTCTTTTTTATTGGTGTTTCTTCTGTGCTCTTCACAGCAGTCTCAGTTACAGAAATTAAGCAGATGGAGCTTTTCCTAGTATGTATTTGCATGCTGGGAAAATTTGACCTACTAAATTCCAATGCTTCACTGAAGCAGAGCCAGAAAAAAGGGTAGGGATCCCATGTGAAGTTGAACCCAACACTGCCTTGTTTTAGTGACTGACCACAGTAGTGAAGGGTCAGGAAGTGCTTTTTAGTGTGCAAAGTGCTTTTCAGTTTGTAATTTATCTTCGTACAGTAATGTTGTGAGGTAGATTAGGCTGGGAAAAGGTTAGCTAGGCAAGACTGTGATTGGGATTACTGTTTCACATATCCAAACCCAGCATTCTATCTACTATTCTACACTACCTTGGCTTTACCTTCCATTAGCATTTCAACTAATTTCTCTTGGCTCCTCTCTCAGGTAGGGGTCTAAGAGCTAGACTAAAAGAGACTAAAGATGCCCATGATCTGATGTCTTTTTATATTTTTGCAAATGACAACTGTGGAGAGAGGGAGCACAGAATCACAGTACTCCAGAAGGTTTTTTTTTTTAAAGCCAAACAAAAACTCCCCCTATGCCATTTCTCCAATGACCCTACTTGCTCACTCTGGCTTCTCATTGCCAAACTGTAAAGAGCAACCTCTCCCCCATCACAGCACTGGGCCTATCCAAATAGTGCTTGCATAATTGCTCGCTTCCATAACGCTGTTAAAGGCCCCAAAACCATGTCTAAGGCCCCATCTGCACTATACATTTAAAACAGTATTATACCGTCATGGCTTCCCCAAAGAATCCTGGGAACTGTAGTTTGTTAAGGGTGCTGAGAGTTGTTAGGAGACCCGTATTCCTCTCACAGAGCTACAATTTCAAGATGGCTTAACAATCACTCTTCTGTAGCTCTGTGAGGGGAATAAGGGTTTCCTAACAACTCTCAGCTCCTTTAACAAACTACAGTTTCCAGGATTCTTTGGGGGAAGCCATGACTATTTAAAATTGTATGATTCTGCTTCAAATGCATAGTGCAGATGGGGCCTAGGACAGAATATGGAAACTTTGGTTTGGATGTGAGGTAGTATATCACAATTACTTTCATTTTTAAAACAGCAACGAGTCTTGTGGCACCCTAAAGACTCAGTGTTGCACATTTTTAAGTGAAGGATAGACCTCTTCACGTGGAATTAATATTGTTATAATGTACCACTACCAAAGGAAAGATATCAATTCATTAGCACTGGGGTTTCAAAGCTCAAAAGAGTAGAAAATGAGTTTGTGATGTTGTAAGAACTTTGGAAATGTGTTATTGTACACATAGGAGGGGGTTCACTTGCCTGAATGAATTACTGGAGCTAATGCATCTTAAGACACATAATTTGACTAATTATGTAACACATTAGGGTGTTACACCCTACATGAACAAGAATAGTACATTTATATAACACTACTGAAGTTCTGCTGGCATTCTGGATGGTTGCTGGAGCTTATTAAATTTAGCTCATGCAGGAGAAAACCAAACTGGTAGTCCCTACGAACTGATTGTAACTTAGTTTTAGCAATACATGGCAGATAGAACTCTGATATGTGATGTTGATCACATCATATAGAACTCCTTCTCAGTAGTCAGAAGTGGTAGCCAACCTGGTGCCCTACAGGTGTTGTTGGATTACAACTTCCATCATGACCATTGGCCATGCTGGCTGGAACTGATGGGAGTTGGAGTCCAATGATATCAGGAGGGTGCCATATTGACCACCTCTGAGGTAGGGCAGAGAATTTCGTTTTGGAGGGAAGGAGAAGATTCTTATTAAAATTTGAACATTTATTCTTGTATACATTCACTTATTCTTGAATACATTGTTTGGGAGGAATTTTGCTTTGCCCTATATACCTAGTATATATGTCCCAGGCCTGTAGCCGGGGGGGGAATGGGGGCACTACCCTCCCAAAAGCTGTGCTTTGCCCCCCCCCTTGGGGTTTTGGGAAAATTGTCTTTCTTTTTTATTTATGACATGATAGACAACTACAACCTCCATTTAAAGAATGATTGTTTTAAGAACAGAAGCAATGTAAGAATAGGGCCCTCTGAAAAATTCAGTGAATAAGGCAGGTTGAGAGCACAACAAAAGCCTCATCTAGAAAAGCCCCCAAGAGTCTGCTCACTCAAGACTTTCCCCTTAGTGAGGGTGGATTTTTCATCATCACCATCACCAAGTGATCTGGGGAAGGGTGAGCCTTATAGTCACATGACCCTTGAAGAGTTTAATGTTAGAACTTTGTATTATGGGTAGAGTTAGACTCCACTCCTTGAACTTTCCTTTGCTCTGCTTTTCATTTTCAGTTGCATTCTCTACCTAGTTAGCAATAAACATATTTGTTTGCCTACAATAAGAAGTAAGAGCTTGTTTATTTTGCAGTTATAATAAGTAGAGAAGGACGAACTAAGACAATTTAAAAAGATCTGAAAAAGTCACTACCTTTTACTCTTTTAAAGTACTCAGTATACTCACAATCATAGTGGCTATTTCTTCTTTTTCTTGGTTACTTGATGGCAAAAGATGAAAACAGCTCTAGAAGAATAGAAATATTGCTGTGTACACTACAGTTAGCTAGCTGGCTGGCTGGACACCTAGGCTGTAACTCAGGCCTCATTTCTGATTTTCCCAATATGTGCAGCTCAGCATGAAACCTTTTCAGGGTTTCTGAACAGAAAAATAAACCCAGCAACCAGTAAAAAAATCCAATTGCTTAGTTCATCCTTTATATAGCAGCTAGTTAAAAAGTTTTCCTTGATTGTCCTACAGGAAGGAAAATCTAATGGTCAGAAAGAAGACTAGAAGGAGGGACTCTCAAGGAGGAGTTAACAAACACACCCTCAAGTATTTTATTTTGACTCTGCCCTTCCCTAAACTTGTAGTATTAACAAGTTTGTTTTTCAAGTGGAATCTAAAACTGAGATACCTATTGCAGCATCAGAGCCAAGCTCAGGAGCTCACTGTCTTTACCAAAGTAGTTCAGTTCATGAAGGATCAGAACACAGGGACAGACTACAGGTGAAAGGGTACTGTAGCTGTAGGCAAGGTCAAGCTTTTCAGCTTGGTATTTCTGGGGATCTCTCAAAAAAAGGGTGAGACAATTCAACAGATTAAACTTCATTCATGTAAGTAAACACACTCTCTGGATAGTGAGGGGGACGGTCAGTGCCTTTCCCTGGCCTGGCCCTCTCGTCCTCTCCACCGATGGAGTGTGTGGATTGGTTGGTGCTATGCCCCTACCCCCAAAGGCCCCCCTAGAAATGTGGCTGCCCCACCTAATAAGGAAGACTGGCTACAGGGCTGACATGTCCACTTAATTTTTTAAAACAATAGTCATCAAAGTGTAGAGCCAGTGAACTGGTCAAATATTCAGGTTCTCCCAAGGGATAACTGCATGTGATCAGAAACAAAGGTGTGTGAGGGACTGCTCATATGTGCTTGCTAAATGTGCTTCTGATCAATCCCCTCATTCTGCACATTTGCAAAATAAGTCTTGGAGCCCAGTCCTATGACTGTTTGCTTGGAATGAAAGTCCTGAGTTCAGTGGGATGTACTTTCTGGTAAGAATAGGTAGAATAACTGCTCTAGAGAAAGAGAAAAGCATCCTTGTTAACAAGTGAAATCCTGGCTGTAAACCGAAGTGTGAGGTGAAAACAAAGGCTATCTCTCTCTCTATCATCTATATCTATATGATGTCAGCATGCAAACATAAAATAATTGTACACAGAGAGGCTTATGCAAAGAGGCTTTGTTTTCAAGGGCTGGGAAGCAACTCACCCTGAAACAATGGGGCAAATTAGCATGCATCAAGCCCAAGGGTGTAAACAGCAGACACGCAAACTCCTAGTGATGGATGCTGAGCTCTTGCTGGGAGGTCACCATGAAGCATCTTTCTTGAGAAGGCACGCATGTCAGATTTCAGACACTTTCTCTACAAATGGGCTTCTGCCGCTCAAATGAAAGTCTTCCTCCTCTTATCCACATAATAAAGGCCATTTACATGAAAAGATGCCGCTTTCAATGACATGATTAATTTTGGAAATACCTGGCATCTGAATGAAGCAAAGCCTTCAAGAGATGACAGATGATGAGGAAAGATAATTAGGCAAATGTCAGGAGTCAGTGTTTTGATTGGTGACTGAGAGGCTGGCCTGACTAGGTTATCGCATCCTCGTCCCAGATGGAAATAGTCTTTGCAGGGTTTTAGATGATCATCTTATGGTTACATATAAACTCTACCTGTACTTCCAGTTCCCCATTTCCTCTTCTGTAGCAATGGGGTATGACCACGTTATTCAGTACCACAATATGGGAAAATGTTTTACTTCGGTAGCTCTATGTGCTGCACTAACAATCTTCTTCCTACCTTTGCTTTCCCATGTTTTAAACATAATCATCTAGCTTGCATTTTCAAAATGTGGAATCATAGCCCTGCTGAACTGAGTGAGCTATTGTGACTGAACCCTAAACTCTTTCACAACTTGAAATGGTGATTTCCTCACCACCACCACCACCAGTGATAAAACAATATTTCAAACATGAGCATTTATTCTCCCCACCCCATTTTTAAAATAAAGAGTTCTGTTGAAACTACTGTTAAGTTCAATGAGTTATTGAACTCCTCAGGATTTCAAAAATTTTCAGAACTTGCCCCGGGCCATTATATACTAATTTTAAAAATAGACAACAAAAAACCTTCCACATGTGGTGAGTCCTTTCCTTTCTCTGTAGGAAATTATTTGGCAGAGTGGAACAGAGAACAAAGGTCATGATTGCTCCTTTCTTAAAGGCAAAACCCTTTTCTTTCCTTCAGGTTTCACATGTCCTTTGGGCAAGAGATGGTACTGAATGCTGGTGCCCTCCACACGATACCTCTGAAATTAGCAGGGTGCTAAAGACCCCTACAAAACATGTTCCGACATAACCACTCCTTCTAGGTTGATAGATAGCCTGCTCTTGGTGTAAGAATTAACTATTTGGTGTTCTTAATCCATCATCACATTTTGGGCCAGGATTGACATAATTCACATTATTATGCACATTGGATTTTATTTTATTTTTTCATTTGGAGGGGCTGCTGCTGGTGCCTAGATTTTTAAAGTGTAAGACCATTTTTGAGTTTTTAATGGTAGATTTATGAGACCATTCACTCCCCTCTGCCTGCCAAGCCATGGTGAAGACTGAAAATCCAGCCTGCTTTTTTATTCTGTTTTACCAACTGCTAGCAAAGCACCTTCTCCAAGAATAGACAGAGCATCAGGCAGACACGTCATGCCTAATTTGACTAACTATCCAACGGCTGCAGCTGCCATTAGTTAATCTTCATATAATTTGTTAGAGTGGAGCTTTGTGAAGGACTGGAAATAATTGTCTTTTTTTCTTGCTGAATTCTATAGCTGTGGGCAGTTATTGGTATAATAACAGTCTGCATCATGCAGTCAGGAATGGTGATGGTTTTATGGCTCTGCACTAGCCAGAGGTGTATAATGTATCTCTGAAGGGCTTGATTGACTGGAAACATATTTTCAGCCTGCTTAAAACTGCTTAGAGAGTGTCACAGAGGTCCTCAAAAATAAAGCATTCAGTGTATTTAGTGAAACTCTACACTCTAAGTACATGCAAGGGCGCTGTAAGAGACTAATTAGGTTGTAACATAAAACACCGTAAAAACCAATGGCAATACTCCTAAGGTCTAACCAGCTCTGTAATGTTATGTTATGAGAGTGCTTACAAACAGTGTGTGAATGGCTTGAGCTGATCTATTTCTAATTGTGCCTAAACGCACAAGAACTGGGAAGAACTGAAACAAAAATTTGGTGTAACCCAACATACAAGTAAAACTGGATTCACATCATTATGTTAAATGTTATCATAAAACTTTCTTTTTCCTCCAGTAGCTGTAGCAGGAGAGAGAAAAATTCAGGGTTAAATATAGAGCTATGCACTAATGGGCATGAATTATTAAGCCAATTTAAGCCTTTTACAGTGCAATCCTAGACCTATTTACTTAGAGGTAGTCCCACTGAATTAAATGGGTCTTACTTTCAGGTAAGTAGGATTAGGATTGCAGGCTTAAAGTCCCACTGATTTAATTGGGAGATAAACACACAGCTTAACGCAGTCTTAAATCTGCATCAATCAGACTCAGATTTGACTAGCTCAGGCTCCTTTTCATAAATATTCAGAACAACTTACTATGTTCTACCAAATTTAGTGGAATTTATTCCCAAGTTTCAGGCTGCACTCCTAGCCCCACTCACTTGAGAATAAGCCGCATTAAATTCAAGAGGACTTACTTTTGTTTCAGGAAGAAGTCTGAAGTGCCACAGAAGCAGCTGGATCCAATCCAAAGCGAGGTGTTCCTAAGTTCCATTAGTTAGTCATGGCTTCTTTTTCTCAGGGTTTTATCTATTAACCACTGCTCTTGTGCAGTTCATATTCATGGCGCTTGCACTGGAGATGATTGTATGGCTGGAGGGTGGCTACGATGTGGTATTGTTATTTTTAATTATGTGTAAATCCTGAGGTGCTTAATATTTTGGCTAGAATCTGCAGATCTGCTTCTTCGTGGAGGAACAGGCTGTTCATATGCAGTAGATGTATTTTCTTTGTGTAAGTCACAGGTGTGAGCCATTTCCAAAAATTCTCTTCCGAATATGTATGTGTGTTCTTGCCCAAGGTCTTGCACCACATCAGCATGCGGAACTTTCTGAGTGGTAGTTCTGCTCATGATCTTCAGGAACCTTTGTGGACTATAAGAAAGAACATCTTTCTTCCACTTAGTCACATATTATCTCGCATTTCAAATCTTTTAAATTAGAATTTACTAAAGAAAGTGAATTTTGTTTCCTTAATAGGAATTAGTAGTTTTTAAACATTTACCAACAGCATTCTTAACATTCATCTAACATATTAGCCAGTAACACAAAACATTTGAAAAGTGCTGGAAAATTTCAAAAACATTCCAAATGTCAGGAAGAAAATGAGTCTGATCAAACTAGATGAAAATGATGCCCCCTTTTCTGAATTGTTTTGTGTGAAAAGCATCCAGTTTTTTATAATATATTCTAGATGTTTTGTAAATTAAACGCATTTGGAGCATAAAGCAAAAAAGAAGAAAGTACAGAGGCATTAATTTTTATTTACCATTGTCTCTAGAAAGAATATTTTAAAGCCTTGACATTGTTAAGACATGATTGAAAGGGATGAAGTGTTAATTTAATAAATGTGTTGCTAGTCACAGTGAAACTAAACACAATTAACATGTGTCCATTGGTGTATTCATATAATGTTGCCGACCTCTCAAACCTTGAGTATAAAATGTGCCTGCCTTGAGAAATGAGTTTATGCTTTGTAGGGATTTTATTGTTTAGCTTTAATGTGGACTGTCACTTTTCTTCCTTTGTTTTGAAAAGTATAGTTTATAGTTCTTTCTAGATTGATTATTTTCCTGGAAGGTTTTGTGATTAACAATATAATATTTTTATTGAGTTGCTTCACACACAAACACTAAGCCCATAGGGTATTCTTGGTTTACAAGATTTTACTAATAAATATGCTCCCCTTTGTATTGAGGCTGCTAATTAGTGCTTTTAAACAGCTCAACATTTAATTCTTTGAAGGCACCCTATCAAAGGCTAATATAAAAACTGTTTATGTAGGAGGATATATAAAATAAGGTGTTAAACCCAACATAAATTGAGCGGCTGGGAGTTCCCTACAGTGCTAATTTTATGTTTCTTTTCGTCTCATTTAAAGTTAAGATGTCTGCATTATAACATGAGGTGTTTCATGCACTCCATACAGATTATGTGAAAGGCGTCTGTTTATGAGCTTCAATTGTCAGGAGACACATTCAACTAGTAGTTTCATCACACACGCAATCACAGACCCCCACTCGGTGAATGTTATCTCTAGAAGTTCTAAATATATCTTTTTAAATTATCATTTTAATAAAAAATATATGTAGGTAATTATGGGACCATAGTTTTGTACAATGATTTCTATGGATATGATTTTCTATGCTGAAAGTTTCTTCCACTGAATCTGATGCCTACAGATACATTTATAATAAAGGATGTGTGTTCTGCTGTCTTATACTGGCACTTTTGCTACTACCTCAAGTACTAGTACTACTTTTATCTCTTTTACTTACCATCGTCATGATCCATAGTGATGCTGGCAATGGTACTGGCAGCATCATCACTTGTTTGTACCACTGTGGAACATGATGAAACTAGTTATATATTGTGTACCTTGCATAAATACATGATGCATAATTTTATGTCTTACAAAGACATCTTTTTGTCCAGTTTTTCCCTGTCTTCAAAGATTGGACCTGATTATAAATTTGTTTTTGCTCTGTTTTTATGATATTGTTTATATGTTTATATTTTTGAACACTGCTTAGAGATTCTAAATTTTAAGCAGTTTAGAAATGGTTTTAAATATGTAAATTTGGCTTCCATGATTATGAAAGATGATGGATTCCAAGTTATGCTTTAATTGTCACTCAATTGACAATCAGTTGTTATCCACTCACCAAAAAGCTCACCTCAATCTAACAGCAGCAGGAAATCCAAGAAGGAAAGATACTATAATAATTATAAGTAGAACTTGCAACAAAATGTTATAGTGTGGAGTGCTCAAGATACTCCATTCCCTTTCTCTACCACCCAGTTTTCTGACCCCCCCAATAGTTAGTCAACATTCAATATCCAAGGAGCATCCTCAGTCTTCAGTGGGTCCGCCCACGTTCTAAAGTGCTTTTGTACTTCTGCAAATCTTGGAGTTCTCCCAAGCCTGCTGACTCTTTCCTCTTGTGTGTGGATCATGCCAGTTTGGCCACATAAGGACCTGCACTCAGAGAACTGAGATTGCTATCAGTATACTATACATAATAGTTCCAGTTGTTAATATTTTGTTTTATTAGATGCTTCCCTCCCCCAATAAGCAGGAGGCTTGAGAACAATATTATACATTCTTCCATTTTTAAAAATGGTTTTAGATGTTCTTACACATCATGAGAAGACATGATTCACTAGAAAAGACAATAATGCTGGGAAAAACAGCAGAGAGAAGAAAAAGAGGACGACCAAACAAGAGATGGGTTGATTCCATAAAGGAAGCCACAGACCTGAACTTACAAGATCTGAACAGGGTGGTTTACGACAGATGCTACTGGCAGTCGCAGATACATAGGGTCACCATAAGTCATAATCAACTTGAAGGCACATAACAACAAAATGTTTTCATATGTTTTAGATATGTTTTTATTTTATTTTGATTGTATTTTTTTGCTACTTTGTTGTTTGCTGCCTTGGACTCCTTTGGGAGGAAGGGCAAGATATAAATAGTAGTAGTAGTAGTAGTAGTAGTAGTAGTAGTAGTAGTAGTAAGAATAACATGCTCCCCTCCAAAATATCTCATTATTTGCAGAGAAAATATGCTTTATAAATGTATTGGAAGAAGTACATCTTTCTGCTGGGTTCTTAGTTCCCTGGATCAGGAACAGGAGGTTTTTGTAGACAAAGCTAAATGCTGATACTGATTTTAATTACAGTTTCCCATTAATTCTCTATTATGTCTATTAGCTCAGAAAGGAGTTCGGTAGTTAAGAAAATACAAAACATCATTCGACTTCCAAAATGGCTCTTAGAATAGAATAGGCTTGTTCTCTCTCTCTTCACAGTTTATAAAGACACCAATTTTAGGGCAAGCCAATTTACAATATCCATGATGCAATGGACTTAGATTTAGAATTGTAGGTTTTCTTAATTTCATATCTAACTGTATTATCACAGCAGCAAAATTGGATGTGGGTGGGTTTTATTAGGTTAGTGCTCATGTAGTTCTTTTAGCTTTTTGGTTAATTCAATAAACTGTTCCTGGTTTTGTATATGTCAGTTATGGGAAGAAGTAAATAATCCTATATGAGGTATCCAACCACAGAATGTTAGAGCTGATTTTTTGAAATATATTTTGCGATGTATATAAGGACTGAACCAATAATACAACTCTGGTATTATGTAACTTGTGGATGCATTACCAAGCATTTTATTGGGATGAAGGCTAGTATATAAAAACTAGGGATGGGGATAAAATTCAATTCAGGTTGCATCTAAAATTTAATCTATCAAATTTCTCCTAATAACACATTTTTGTATGCAGTTTTGACTAATGTACACATTTTTGCAATAATTTTCACCAAATATAATGCATTTTGTGTTACACTGCTATATTCATTTTATGCACACTTACTCTGATATATCATTTTTTAAAACATTGGTTGGAGAACTGCATTGTAAAATTCGTCTGTGTTTCGGTTCTCATATTATTTCAGAAAGTGTAAATTTGTACTAAAATGCTAGAGAATTTTAATGAGGATTTAAAAAAAGAAAATTACAGATTGCTGCAGAAATGTGGGGAACTGAATTTAAGAAAGGAAAATGAGAAATCTAACATCTATGAAGCAGTTTGATAACTTCAGATAAATGCTAAATATTGCTATTAACGTAGAAGGGGGCAAATAAGCTAGGCCTGGGTAAAATTCATTTACATAAAAAAATAATGGCCACAGAATCTGTGGCTTGTTGCAGATTTGGCTGCCAGGCAGATAAAAAAAATCCTGATGCAAAAATATTTTTAAAAATTTAGTTTGGAATTTTATTTAAATGGGATTGTGTTTATTTTTTTAATGTAAACACTGAGTTTCTCTTAAATAATAAGTAGGACAATATTAATAATTTGGATATATGCATGTTAGCCCTACAGTTAATCTCCAGACTTAATTCTCCTATAAGATGCATTGAGTTAAAGCAAGCTTTCCTGCGTAAATGAAGAACCAATCTGATAATTTCTCAAGTATGAATTTTGACACTGTAGCTACCAAACAGAGGCATTTTATTTTCATCTGATAAAAATAAACTGCTCCAGTTTGCCTAGAAACAACTGGATCTTACTTCTATCTATAAGTCATTGGCATTTCATTTGCTGTTTGCTATTTTGTTTTTGTGAGGGATGGGCTCAGTCAAGAAAAAGTGAAGTGGAAAGGAGAACACTGGAGAAGAACAGAGAGTAAAAAATTGTCCAGTGTCAAAGTTCCCATATTCCCGTCCTTAACCTCACAAACTGTCATAGCTGCTGGTCATTAAAAAGGCTATATAGCAGGTATGCAAACCTTTGGCTCTCTGGATATTGTTGAATTACAATCCCCATCATTCCTGACCTCTGTCTACGCTGGCTGAGGCTAATGGGAGATGTAGTCTAATTTAAAGGGCTACAGCTATCCCACCCCTGCTGTATGGAAATGTTTTAAAGACATTCCCTTTATATGTAAAAAAGGGTAAGTCTAGGATCCAACAAAAGAGGTGGAAGGCCTAGTTGCTGTAAAAATTACCAGTGCCATAAATAAGCATGGTTTAGTGATCAGATTTGCACCATTTCAAAGAAATGTATGAAGAAATATCAGTTGGAAACTTGATTATAGTCAGTGATTTGAAGCTGTCTTTCTCCTGCTGATTTAAATAACGGGCTGAAATTACCTTGATTTAAATCAGTCCACTCTGTTTGGTGGTAATCCTGTACACAGCTGGTCACTCAAATGGCAAAGTGAATACTAAAACACTGAAAAGAAATGTAGAAGAAGTCTTTACCTGTTCCATTTTTAGGATGTGGATTAATCAAAGATCTTTAAGAATATGAATGAGACCATCTCAGTTCACAGAAGCTGCTTTTTCTTCATGATACTTCCTCCAACATGGACAATAGTCTGCTGTGCAAAATGGTGTCCTATCAATGGTCCCACAGTCATTCCTTACCATGGATGGATTAAAGCCCTGAAGCATGAGTTGGGTGTGTATAAAGCCTGCTGAATGAATCCACAAAGCATTTCCCATGAGACATGCCTAAAACTAAACTTCAAACCTCTTTCCCCCCTACATTTTAGTTCTCATAGGCCTTCACAATTTGTGACCAAAGAATCCCCAATATTTCCATAGTCCCAGGCAGGAGCAAGAATAAAGTTTACTTAGGATCTGATGGACCACTAACCATGGCTGCTGTGCTATGATGCTTGGTTGGTCAGAGTTTGTACAGGTTCAATCTATGAGAATGCTGGAAATCAGGAAGACACAAGTCCCATCTGGGCACTACACTATTTAACTAATAGTTCATTGACCATGTGACCCTGAAGCATGAGTTACAACACATTAAATGAAAATCTGTGCTGTTTAACCTATTCCTGTTCATTAGAATATGGGTGTCTTTTTACAGTTCTTTCTATCAGAGGAGGAATAAATGTGGGTTCACTGATAAAAAGAATATTAAGTTCTGTCTCTTGTTCTCCATTAACCTAATTTGTGCACATTATTAAAGGATGGAACTTCAGAAGATCTAATCATTTTCAAAGTACTTCTTTTAGGAAAAAACAAGCAATTCTTCCGCACCCCCATGCAATCTTTTCCATTGTATTTTCATCAAGGAGTTAAAACAGCCAAGGACTTTTAAGCATCTCATTTTACTTACACACACAGCCCATTATAACCTGCATAAACAAGGATGACAAGCTGAGATTAATGAGAGTCCCAAAGTGACAGAACAATTTAATTGTCAGAAATCATAGGAGGTGAACTTTGCCAGTGTATTTATGTAAAACTGCCATGGACTTAAAAACTTCCCTAATTGATTATGACCAATAAGTAATAAGGCTGAACGCAGTTTTCTGGTAAACCAATACTAAGTGACCCACAATAATTAATCAGGGAATTAATATGCAAAAGGGAAGAATCTTAGTATGGGAAGATAAATGATCCATAATGTTGTGCAAATCATTGTGCAGCTGACACTCTATTGCTAGTTAATATTTATTAGGAACCAAGAGTGTGTGAAGTTCAAATCAGACCACAGAAGTGACATGGTAGTCTTTGCTTGTTTGATTCATAGTAATCAAAGCATACTTAAAAAGCACATTCGTTTGTTCTATTTAAATGAATAGAATCTGATTCTATATACATATGTTTTGGATTAGGGTGATAGTAGTGGTCAGTACACATAAATGTATTTGTTTGTTTAAAATATTTATATACTACCCATCATATCAGATTTCAGGGCAATGTGCAGCATATTTATCACTTGGATGACTTCACTTACAAAGCATGATTTGCATGTGTGAATAAGACAACAGAGATATTGATTGATTGAATGAACGAATGATTTATAGAGTGTCAAAAATTGATAAATGCTGTACTAAAATTAAAAATCAGACAGGCCCTGTTTGCAGACTTATCTAAAGATGCGAGCAAGGCATATTGGGTAGGAAAGTAAAGTACACGGCCTGGGACCACAATACCTGATGGAACGTCTCTCCCAATATGAACCTACCCATACACTTCGTTCAACATCGAAGGCCATCCTCCGGGTGCCTACTCAGAAGGAAGCCCGGAGGATCTTAACCAGGAAAAGAGCTTTCTCAGTGGTGGCCCCCGAATTATGGAATGATCTCCCTGTGGAGGTACGCCTGGCGCCAACATTATTATCTCTTCAACGCCAGGTTAAAACATTCCTTTTCTCCCAGGCATTTTAATAAATTTAATAATTTAATAATTTAAATTTTAACATTTTAACATCTCAACTTATTTTTAGCATCTTAGTATGCTAGTATATTTGTATTTTAGTATGTTTAAATTGTTCTATAAATGGTTTTAATTGTATTTTGCTGTTTTGCTTGTTGTGAACCGCCCAGAGAGCTTTGGCTATGGGGCGGTATAGAAATTTAATAAATAAATAAATAAATAAAAGAGAATGTGGATCAACAGTTAAATAAGCAGGAATTGATTGGAGGGGAATTGGGAGGCAGCCACTCTTGGCAGTCAGACATTTTGTGACTAGACAGGCCCAACTACAGCAGATATTTTGTGTTGTTGTGTATGACAGTTTCTCAGGTTTCCTAATGTGTCCATGGGCCCCATGAGGTTAGTTTTTGCCAAGGTCTTGGGGTTAAAAGAGAGAGGTTAGAGAGTTGGGAACGTTTTTGTGAATAGCCAGTAAATAGCCTAAATTTCATTGAGATTAGGTCAGCTAAAAAGAAAAAAAAAGGTATAAAGTCAGTGGGATCTGCTTATTACATACGACATGTATGCTCTTGCTGTTCTCATGTCAGGAAAGGGGTAGGAGTGAAGCGACAACTATTGCAAGAGAGAGGTAATTTTGAGGCTAAAGGGTATCTGTCTGTCAGACAAAGAGATCATTGATCAAAAGAGAACAGGGAGGTGCAATCCTGTGGCAGGCTTATTCAGTAAGCCTTATTGAGCAGAGATGGCCTTCAGTTGCCACTTTTTGTGGGAAGCATTCAAGAACATACTGGGACTTTAGGTTTGCACAATTAAAGTGTTTTATCGCCTTAGCAAACAAATCCACTTTTTGAAAAAACATACTTTTGCGACTTCCGGGAAGGATTGCTTTGCTTGTGCCTGCCTCTGAGACGAGCTCTTGTCTCAGAGGAAGCTTTTTCAGTTTTAAAACCAGTCAAAAGGTTTTTTTTGACTGGTAAAAACTTTCTCCCAGGCAAGGGAGAAACGAAGAGATCATCCACAAGCTTCGTTGTGTTTGTTGGGGGACTTGAATTCATTAGGATTGCCTATGAACGAAGGACCAGCCAGCAACGTCAGACGGAGCCAAGGAATTTCAAGCAAGCTCAAACTGATTAATTATTTGTTATTTATTATTTATTTATTTTATTATTTCAATTTATATACCGCCCTTAGCAGAATAGCTCTCAGGGTGGTGAACAAACAAGATAAAATACAATATATCATAGTAAAAAATCACAAAAACATGTACAAACAAACAACAGAAAGCACAACAAAAACGAAATACAACACAAATTAAGAAGGATACATGTTAAAAGTAGAAAGATTAAGAAAATTAAAAGATTAAAATGCCTGGGAGCATAAAAAGGTCTTTACCTGGTGCCGGAAAGATAGAAGTGTAGGCGCCAGGCGTACCTCTTCGGGGAGGCTGTTCCACAACTCAGGGGCCACCACAGAAAAGGCCCTAGATCTAGTAACCACCCTCCGGGCTTCCCGATGAGCTGGTACCTGGAGGAGGGCCTTAGATTCTGAACGAAGTGAACGGGTAGGTTCATAGCGAGAGAGGCGTTCCACAAGGTATTGAGGTCCCACGCCGTGTAAGGCTTTATAGGTCAAAACCAGCACCTTGAATCTCGCCCGGAAGCAAATAGGGAGCCAGTGCAGACGCGCCAGAATAGGTGTTATATGCTGGTCCTCGTCAATAGTCTGGCAGCCGCGTTCTGCACCAGCTGAAGCTTCCGAACTGTCTTCAAGGGCAGCCCTACGTAGAGCGCATTACAGTAATCCAATCTTGAAGTTACCAGAGCATGAACAACGGAGGCGAGGTCATCCCTGTCCAGATAGGGGCGTAGTTGGGCTACCAGACGAAGATGGTAAAATTCATTCCATGCCACCGAGGCCACCTGGGCCTCGAGAGACAAGGAAGAATCGAAAAGAACCCCCAAACTACGTACCTGTTCTTTCAGGGGGAGTGTAACCCCATCCAGAACAGGGTGAACATCCACCATCTGAGCAGGGAAGGCGATTAAGCGAGACGTTTTTCTTTTCTTCAAAGAAAAACAGATTTTAACAGGCAAGCATTCTTCTTTCTATCCTTATCATTTGGCTTAAATTGTTGCAGTAAAAGAGATTTGTTAAAAGAATCAGCAGTAAAGAATCCCTGGGTGAGTTATAACTTTTCTCTTTTATACACGGAATTAAGGCGGAAGGAAATCGAAATAGCTTATCTTTGTTTTTATTGCAAAAAGCTGGCCTGGAATTGAGAATTATAAAGTTACAAACGGATGAGAGATATCTAATCTGAGGAGAAAAAATTTGATTTATATGAACTTTTGAGTATTATATGTCTGGGACTATTTTTTCTGGTCTACTTCATTTTGACGAATCTGCTTGTTCTTTATGCCACTAACTATTTGGATGCTGTGAACTAAATTTGTTTTGCATTCTTGGACACATAAGAGATAAGGCAGTTTGTGCTGTCTACATTATAATGTCATCAGGTTTGGAATATTAACTCCTTTGTTGCTGGAAAAAGAAATAAATTGCTCTTTGCTTTGGAATAGTGCTATATTGGAAATTGAAGGGTTTTTTTTTTCTTCTTGGTTTTAAAAATGACAATTAAGAAAGTGGCTGAGACCCTGGAAGTAAATATGTTTCAGAAAATAATGGATGAGATTGAGATAACGAAACAAGAACTTAGACATGGCAAACAAGAGATGAAAATTGAATTTGGCAAAATGAAGCAGGAGCTGAAAGAAATAGGGGATTTTATGAGAGAGGAGGTTGATGAGATCAAACATGTAACTAGACAAGCAATAGAAGAAGAAAGAAAAATTAAAGGGAAGATGCAAGTCCTGGAAATTGGAACAGATATATCAAATGTGGAACTGGAAAAAGATTTGGAGTTTATGGACCTTAGAGATAAAGATTACTGTTTGGAATTCAGCGTTGTCCCTGAAGAAATTGATGAAGATATCAGAGATAAAGCTATCAATGTTTCGAAAAAATTTCTGGACTGGAATGATGTGATGGAGCTTGAAATAGAGAAAATTTATAGAATTAATTCCAGATATGTGACAATGGAAAAACTCTCAAGAGATGTGCTAGTGCATTTCGTAAAAAAGAGGAACAGAGATATGACTTTACAACAACATTTCAGTAACACATTCAGAATTGATGGCAAGGAAATATTTGTGAGGAAGGAAATTCCCATCAGACTCTTATTATATGACTATGACTATGACAGCAAGATTATTATGGATGCAAGGATGGAAGATGGAAGATGGAATTAACACTGATAATGGAAGAATGGCTATTGAAATTACTGGACCTAGCAGACTTGATGAGATGGATTAATCGACAAGTTTATTTGGAGAAAAATCGATGGATATATTTCTCAAGGACTGGAAACCTCTCTTTGACTTTTTGCGGAAAGAATAAAGTGATGTTAATGAGATTTGATGATTAATTAAGATAACTACTGGAGGAAAGTGATTTTGTAATATATTAAGAGACAGGTTTGTTATATATTATAGACCTATAACTGATCTGCGACAAATCGGAAGTCAACATTTTATTTTATTGTATTAGTTATTAATTTGTTTTTGTTTTGTTTTGTTTTGTTTTGTTTTTTGAAACTTTGAATAAAAAAATTAATGAAAAAAAAAAGAAAAAACATACTTTTGCATTTAGGAAAGTGATGGGGAAAAGTGTGGGATGAACAAATGGTTAAGGGGAAGACATGTAAATACCCCAAAGCGAATCAGGATGAATGCAGGATCTTCATTGTAGTATAACCACCACTTAAAACAAATCAGAATGAATGATCAATAAAGATTGGACATAGTTTGTTTTTGCAAGTAAAAGAAGATGAATGCTGAATAAACAGGTAATCTGGAGGAACTATGCATCCATCACAACAGGCTGCAGTGCAGTGTAGAGTTTAGAGCAGACTTTCCCAACCGGTGTGCCTCCAGAAGTTGTTGGACCACAACTCCCATCAGCCTCAGCCATTGGCAATGCTGGCTGAGGTTGATGGGAGTTGTGGTCCAACAACATTTGGAGGCACACTGGTTGGGAAAGGCTGGTTTAGAGTATGAATGGAAGTGTATAACTGAGAACTACCAATTATATTCAACAATTAATATTTACAAAACAACTATTTTCATGCTTAACGGATTGTAATATTTTAACCCCCCCCCCAAAAAAAACCACAATGGAAATTCAGTGATTTAAAAACCTGCCAGCTTCATATCATAGTTAAGGGAATCTCATGTTGGCTCAAGCTTCACAAAGCTGGTAAACCGGAAGCAAAGGCTGCTACGTTAAGAGGAAAGTCCAATGATCAGTCAGCAGTGATGTTGTGCAGTGTCACGAATTGTTTGCTTACAACTTACTGTCCATGCACCCACACTTTTCCTTGATCCAAATCCAGATGAAGAGGATGGAGTGCCTGGGACCAGCAATGACCCCTTGTTGTCCTGTTCCTGTACTGCCTTCTGAATAAATCATAGAATCATAAATAGTAGAGTTGGAAGGGGCCTGTAAGGCCATGAAGTCCTCTGCTCAGTGCAGGAATCCAAGTTAAAGCATACCTGATAGGTGGCTGTCCAGCTGCCTCTTGAATGCCTTCATTGTGAGAGAGCCCACCACCTGCATTATCCTACCACTCTAACAGTTTGGGAGCTTTTCCTGATGTTCAGCCAAAATCTGGCTTCCTGTAATTTCTGCCCATTATTCTGTGTTTTGCACTCTGGGATGATCAAAAAGAGATCCTGGCCCTCTTCTATGTGACAACCTTTCAAGTATTTGAAGAGTGCTATCATATCTCCCTTCACTCTTGTCTTCTGGAGGCTAAACATACCCAGTTATTTCAGTCTCTCCTCATAGGGCTTTGTTTCCAGTCCCCTGATCATCCTTGTTTATTTATTTATTTATTTTATTGCATTTGTATACCGCCCCATAGCCAAAGCTCTCTGGGCGGTTTACAGCAATCAAATACATTAAAACAAATATACAATTTAAAACACATATTTTAAAAACAATTTAAAACACAATTTTAAAATTTAAAACAATATAAAAACAATTTAGAACACATGCTAAAATGCCTGGGAGAAGAGGAAAGTCTTGACCTGGCACTGAAAAGATGACAGTGTTGGCACCAGGTGCACCTCGTCACCTTGTTTCCCTCATCTGAAGCTGTTCCAGTTTGTCTGCGTCCTTCTTAATGTGCGGCGTCGAGAACTGGATGTAGTACTTAAGATAGGCCTAAATAGTGCCAGAGAGAATTGTACTTCACATGATTTGGAAACTATATGTCTTTTAATGCAGCCTAAAAGAACATAAGCCTTTTTTGCAGCCACATTGCACTGTTGGCTCATATTCAGCTTGTGATCAACAATTTCAAGATCCTTCTCGAATGTAGTATTGTTGAGCCAAGAATCTCCCAACTTATAACTGTGCATTTGGTTTCTTTTTCCTAGGTTTAGAACTTTGCTCTTATTGCTGTTGCACTTATCAACAAATTTCATTCTGTTGTTTTCAGCTAAATGCTCCAGCATATCAAGGTCACTTTGAATTTTGTTTCTCTCTTCCAGGGTATTAGCTATCCCTCCCAATTCTGTATCATCTACAGATTTGATAAGCATTCCATGCACCTCCTTATCCAAGTCATTAATAAAAATGTCAAAGAGCACTGGGCCCAGGACTGAGCCCTGCGGTACCCCACTCATTTACCTCCCCGCAGTTTGAGAAGGAACCATTCATAAGCACTGTTTGAGTTCAATACTGTAGCAAACTGTGGATCCACCTGATAGTTTTTCCATCTAGCCCACATTTAACTAGTTTGCCTATCAGAATACCATGGGGCACTTTGTCAAAAGTTTTGCTAAAGTCAAGATATATTATGTCCACAGCATTCCCACAGTCTACCAGAGAGGTTACCTGATCAAAAAATGAGATAACATTAGTTTGGCAGGATTTGTTCTTGACAAATCTATTTTGGCTTCTAGTAATCTATGTTGGCTTATAGTAGGAAGCCTGGGCTCCTACTGGGAGGAAAGGCAGGATATAAATTTCAATATTAATAATATTAACAACTCGAAGCCTTGCTGATAAATATTCATCATAACATATTGTCTGAAGTGGCTGGTGCAGCATCCCCCTAATTATGCTTTCTGCCCAATAGTCAGCTGTGGAGAGCTTGAGTCGTGTATGTAAAACTTAATAGGAGCTCTGCAGCTGTACCAAACACTAAGGCTGGAACCCCAAATTTACTGACCACTTTGTACTCATCCTTCATGACCTTCAACAAGCTGTGCCTTTCAGTTCCTCAGTATCCATTTGTTAAATAAAGACTGTGAATCTTCTCTGACATTTGAGCAGATATTTTTGATGGAGAGCTATGTCTCAGTTAGGGCTTTTATGGATTTGTGGTTCTCATTGTGGAGGGACGAGACCTTTTGAGTCAATGTCCAGTGACTTCTGGGTCATTGCTCAGAAGTTGTGACATGTGCTGAGTATGTGACAAGGTAGAGGATATACACCACAAGATATTCTGAGCTTGCTATAGCAGTCTGCCCTTTACTGTAGCTCACCACAAACCTCCTGCAGAAAAAGACAAACATGTTGTGCACCAGTAATGGTAATCTTCCACTGTTCAAATAAAAGAGGAAATGAAATTAAGCTTGCAAATGATCATTGCTAGAAACAATAAAACACTGGTAGAGATTCTATGATATCAGAACTTTCTCCACAGCAGCTGCACACTGCCATCATTTGGAGGCTTCTCCATGCATGCATGTTTTCTAATTAACGATATTCAATAAAGAAATTCTTACTTGACCTGGTCTCTAAATTTCTCTGGTGGATTTCCTGATGCTGTGACTTACATCCCATACCCTCTCTTGTCTGGAGGACCACAGACCATTTCCCACCAAACCTCTGGTCACCAACTATTAAGGTAAGAGACCTGTTAAATCTCTAGAGTGGGGTTTTGGAGGAAGGCTGCCCATAGACATTGTACCCATGAGGGAGAACTGGGATGCGGCTTTTTCAATAGACAGGTCGGTGCAACTCTAAGGCACCTCTAATTAAAACTGCCTGGTTCTTAAAGTAGCTGCTACTCTGTATTTGCTGCTGAATCCGGATCTGTCTGGGAGAATACATTTACACAACAGAACACAACACACCTTGATTCCTATTGGGAGTTGTGTGAGCCCTGATTGCTGTGGTTAGGCTTCTGTGACTTTGGGAACCTCCTTGTGTTTCTGTCACTTTCCCACCCCTTGCCTCTGAATGAGTTTGGTCCCGTTTGACGCATGGGGCCAAGACACTTATACCCCTATTCTCAATAAGCCAATCCTTTGTTTTTGAAAGTGTCTGGTCTAACAATGGGAAATGGTCAGTCTAAACAAGTTCCAGTCTCTCCTTAAGGGATTCTGGTATATTATATGTTACACATTATTCTCCAAAGATCTGTAAATTTCTGGAAAAATTGAACTGGTATACCAGAAATGACCCTACTAAGCAGCAATTTCCAGTTGAAGGGCCTTTTGATCTGGATAAAATAGTTCAGTTGAAGGGTCTTTTGATCTGGATAAAATAGTTCAGTTGAAGGCTCTTTTGATCTGGATAAAACCCGTGGTTCTAAGACACCTCAAACTCAGTGGGACATTGTTTTTGATTGGTACCAAGAAGTTTCCAAATGATGCATGGAGTCACAGATGTGTAGTCTTTGAGACTCCCAAGAAAAGTTAAAATTGCAATTGAAACAGGACAGGAAAAATTGGCCTCTCCCCCAAATTCAAATTGTATCTGACTATACCCATCCCTGATGGGACCCCCATTTGTTATTCCTTCCGATCCAGAGGACATCCTTGATTTGTGTACCAACTTGGCTGTCAAGAGACCTCACCTTCCTGTTCAGACACCATACCTTGGAACTCCGGCTACCCCAAGCACACCCTCCACCAATCCCTTTACTGTGAGCTTCATTTTGACCCCTGCCAGTTCTGTTTATTCCCAGAATGACCCAATTTGCAAAGGTCCTTTGGAAGGTACAATTAGGAACTTCTCCCACCTCGATAGTGCTTTCTCAACAACAACAACAACCCCAAGCTTCAGAACCGGCTCCTGGACATTCCTACAACCTGAGGTCTAACTCAACCCCCTTGTTCCCTTTGCGAGAATTGCCCAGTAATGGTCCAGATGGGGCAAATGTTGTCACTGTCCATGCTCCATGTACCCCAGGAGATCTGTTAAATTTGGCCCATTGCTTTCCAAAGATTTGAGAAGATCCTGGTAAGTTTAAGGAGGAATTAGAGACTGTTATAAATTGTTACAATCCTACGTTGGCAGATATTAATCAACTCCTCCATTCTATATTACCCTGAGAGACTGTTCAACGTCTTTGTACTGCTGCCCAGTGGCCAGAACAGGATTCCGGTACAGGGCAACCACTGATTACTCATAGAGAACATTTACTCCAGTCCATTGCCACTGTTTGCCCTAGAAAGGCAGACTGGACCAAAATTAAAGCTTGCAAACAAAATAAGGAAGAACACTCTACTGATTATTTGCAGTGCCTCAAGGACACCTTTGAGGACTACAGCTGAACGTCAGAAAGACTAAAGTAATGACAACAGAAGATTTATGTAACTTTAAAGTTGACAATGAGGACATTGAACTTGTCAAGGATTATCAATAACTTGGCACAGTCATTAACCAAAATGGAGACAATAGTCAAGAAATCAGAAGAAGGCTAGGACTGGGTAGGGCAGCTGTGAGAGAACTAGAAAAGGTCCTCAAATGCAAAGATGTATCACTGAACTCTAAACTCAGGATCATTCAGACCATGGTATTCCCGATCTCTATGTATGGATGTGAGAGTTGGACAGTGAAAAAAGTGGATAAGAGAAAAATCAACTCATTTGAAATGTGGTGTTGGAGGAGACCTTTGAGCTTACCATGGACTGCGAAAAAGACAAATAATTGGGTGTCAGAACAAATTAAACCAGAACTGTCACTAGAAGCTAAAATGATGAAACTGAGGTTATCATACTTTGAACACATCATGAGAAGACATGATTCACTAGAAAAGACAATAATGCTGGGGAAAACAGCAGGGAGTAGAAAAAGAGGAAGGCCAAACAAGAGATGGATTGATTCCGTAAAAGAAGCCACAGACCTGAACTTACAAGGTCTGAACAGGGTGGTTCATGACAGATGCTCTTGGAGGTCGCTGATTCATAGGGTCACCATAAGTCGTAATTGACTTGGAGGCACATAACAACAACAAAGATATGGACAACATTAGCCCTTCTCCAGTCATCTGGCATTTGCCCATCCTTCATGATTTTGCAAAAATAATATACAGCGGTTCTGAGAGTTCTTCAGCCAGTTTCTTCATTACTCTAGGATGCAGTTAATCGGGCCCTGGAGATTTGGACTCGTTCAAAGTAATTAAGGATTCTTTAACCATTTGTCTATCAATCTCAAGCTGCAATTCTGCCCCTTCAACTTGTACTTCACATTTGCCAGGCAGGTCATAGACCTATTTGGGGAGAAGACTGAGCCAAAGTAGGGACTGAGCACTCCTGCCTCCTCTTTGTCATTTGTTACCATTTTGCCATCCTCATTGAGTCACTGTACCATCATTTCTTTTCTCTGTCTTTTATTAAGGATGTACCTGAAGAAACCTTATTTGTTGCTTTTAGCATCCCTTGCTAACCTCAATTCATTCTCTGCTTTAGCCTTCCTGATGCCATCCCTGCAATTCTGTGCTACCTGCCTGTACTCTTCCTTTGTGGCCTGGCCTTCCTTCCACCTTCTATACATGTCCTTTTTTGTTTTCAGGTAATCTAAAAGCTTTTTGTGAAGCCACATTGGCTTCTTCTGCTGTCTTCCACCTTTTTTCCTTGTTGGAATTGTTTGCTATTGTGCCTTTAGAATTTCTTCTTTTAGAAATGCCCACACATCTTGGACTCCTTTTCTCATGAAGGTCCATTGCCATGAGACCTTACCTATCACTGTTCTGAGTTTATTAAAATTGGCTTTCCTGAAGTCCAGGGTATATGTATGGCTACACTCAGCTTTTGTTTCCTTTAAATCAAGAACTCAAGTATAATATGGTCACTTTCCCACAGAGTTCCTGTAACTGCCACTTCATCCACTAGGTCATCTCTATTGGTTAGAATCAAGTCAACAATAGCTGATCCTCTAGTTCCTTCCTCCACTTTCTGTAGGAGAAAGTTATCTCCAACACAAGTAACAAATTTTTTGGAGGGGGTGTGTTTGGCAGAATTAGTCTTCCAACAGATTTCAGGGTAATTGAAGTCCCCCATTACTGCATCAAGAGCCAGTGTGGTATAGTGGTTAAGGTGTTGGACTATGACTTGGGAGACCAGGGTTCGAATCCCCACACAGCCATGAAGCTCACTGGGTGACCTTGGTGTCACTGCCTCTCAGTCTCAGAGGAAGGCAATGGTAAACCCCCTCTGAATACCACTTACCATGAAAACCCTAAGTCGGAATCGATTTTGAAGGCAGCCCATTTCTATTTTCATTACTACATCATGTCTCCTTGAAACACTGGCAATTTGCTTTTCAAAAGATTCATCCCCGTCTTCTTGATTGGATGATGGTAGTACACTCCAACCACCATGTTCCTTTTATTCCTTGCCCCATTAATTTTAATCCAGATAGTCTCGGTGGAGCTACCAAGCTCATCTTCCTGTATTTCTGTGCAGGGGTATATATTTTTAACATATAGCTTGACTCCACCTCCCTTTTTATTCCTTCTGTTCTTTTTGAACAAGTTATATCCTTCAATTGCTGTATTCCAGTCATGGGAGTCATCCCACCAAGTTTCAGTTATACCTATCCAGTCATATTTACCCCCCTGTGTTAAGAGTTCAAGTTCATCCTCTTTGTTTCTCAATCTCTGGGCATTCATATACAGATACCAAAGATTATGTGATTTATGGTCTGGCTTCCTTCCTACATTTTTATGAAGACTATTACTGGGCCCCATTACAGCTGTTCTCTCAGTTCCCGTTCCTGTGCATAAACCTTCATCGTTGGTTACCTCTAAGTTTACGTCCCTCCCCATTAGGATTCAGTTTAAAGCCCTCCAGATGACGTTCTCCATACTGTGGTCAAACACAGATATTGGGCCCTTCATTTAAAAAAAAAGTTGTAAAAAGTCTTCTTCGTCCGTTAAAAAATAAACCCACAAAACATATTTTTTAAATTTTACTGCTCTTATATCCCGCCTTTGCATTCCATTACTGCCACAACAATTTTCATAATCCTGGAGAGTCAAACAGAAGCCTCCTATTCTGGAAGCTGCTGCTAGCTAATAATCACAATTGCCCAATGCACTCATCTCACCTGTACATATAAGTTTGCAGCAGGGATAAACAGGCTGACTCACATAAGTAAGAAAAAGGCATTGTTCTTAAAAAAGAAGTGACCAACTGTTTTTTAGATTTTTAAAAATTATACACATTTATCCAATTATTGCTTAAATATATTTAACACTGTTGAACTCTATCACCTCAAAGAGAAGTCTCTTCCACCTGTTCTCCATCAAAAAATACCTCCTAACATTCTTCTAACAAATGTCTTCTTTTATCCTAAACTTATATCCTTTGACCTTAAACAGCTCAAACTAATTTAGTAAATTACCATCTGCTAGTTAAAATACACTGGACATTCTTTAAAAACATTTTATTTTAAGTTTCACAAAGACATGTTTGAACAGGGGTAGAAAAGCGTTAAGGCATTGATGTACCAGGCAGACATCCATGTATCTGTTTGAATATTGTGAGGTTCAGCTTTCACTTAAACAAGCAAACAAACCAAAGTTCCTAGGCCTCATGGAATAACAGGATTTTAACTGATATCTTTTGTAATGGGAACTATATTATGGAATCTAACAGACCTCCAAGATATGGAATATTGAGCGATTTAACTTTCACTTGAACAAGCAAAGAAATCAATGTTTCTAGGCCTCAAAATGTAAAGACAGTTTCATATGAAAGATGGTGGCGAAGTAGGAGGATGTGGATTGGAGTTCCTCCGTCGCCTTAACATTTAACATTTACATTTAACATCAATAACATCAATTAATATCTTTAAAACATCTCTGAAAGGCCCCTGGACCATTCTGGATTGTGTGAAGGGGTGAGCAAGCGCGTTTTCTCCCCCTTTTTTAATACTATCCCGTGGAGATCTCCCCGTGCCTTACCTGTGGCCGGCGTTCTTACTTTGGGCCGGGAGGCGTTCCCGGTTGTGATTTTTGCCTTTTGCTTGGACTGACGCTGGCTTTTCCGACGCCGTGGTTGCTGTGGCCCAGGGCTTCATTACGGCCTGCCGCCTCCTGTCCCAGCTGCAGCTCTTTGGGGTGCTTGATCGCTGTTGCTGTTGCGGTGGCTGGTTGGCTGCGGGTGGCCCCGTCCGTTGTGGGTGTGGCTGTGTTTGCTGGTACGGCGGCTGTGTCGCTTGCTGACTTTTTGCTGCGTGCCGCTGTTGCTGTGCCTGGCCCGGACGTTTCTGGTGGCTGGTGCTTTGCACCTTCGGGGCCGGCGCTTAGGGCCGCGGCTTGGATTGTTCTGCTGCCGCCGCCACGGCTGCTCGGTGGAGCGGATGTTTCCTCGCCACTATTGTTGCGGCCTATGCCCGTCGCCGCGGCCTGTTGGGGCGTCTTGTTATCATTGCCGCTGATGCGGCTTGCGCCCGTTGCTGTGGCCGTGCTGCTGCCGCCCTTGCTTGTCGGCTTGAGGACATCTTGCTTGGACAGGAGAGAGTGACTGGCAGCAGGAGTTAAAAAGAAGAAGTGCCAGCGAATGGAAGCGAGTTCCTCCAACGTCATCTGGATCAAGGAAGTCGGAGGCTTTTTATTTTATTTTATTTTATTTATTTTTCATTTTTATTTTTATTTCAATTTTGATATTTTTTATTTTTAATTTTTAATCTTTATTTTAATCTTTATTTTTATTTTATTTTTTATTTTTATTTTATTTTAATTTAATTTATTCTATATATTTTTATTTTTTATTTAATTTTATTTAATTTTATTTTTTATTTTATTTTATTTTTATTTTTATTTTCATTTCGATTTTTAAATTTTAACTTTAAGCTATTTTTAGGGGTGGGGGGCCTGCCTGATTGGCAGAAGGGGAGGGGGACATGTGTAAGCCAGAGGGGAAGAATGTGGGGGGCCACGGTATCGTGAGGCTTGGTGGCAGACCCTGGATGGGCGGAGGTGGCAGGCCACGCCAGGTTAGGGGAACAAGGGATAGATGTATTGTACCCATCCCTCGTTCCGGGCCTGCCCTAAACCAGAAGAGAACTGGGGGATGTAAGACTCCATCCAATCTTCGACTGCTGTTATGTAACGCCAGGTCTGTAGTTCAGAAAACATCACTCATCCATGATCTTATCCTGAATGAGAACGCAGACCTGGCGTGCATTATGGAGACCTGGCTGGATGAGGCCTCGGCTCTTATACTTGAGGCCATGTGTCCAGCGGGTTTCCGATATGCACAGCAGCCGAGGATTGGTAGGCGGGGAGGGGGTGTGGCAGTTATTTATCGAGAGTCCTTGGTTTTCACCAGACCTCCTCTCCACGAGACCAAGTTTGTTGATTGTATGTACTGGAGGTTGGGACCAAAGGGCAGTTTAGGAATTCTGCTGATGTACCGCCCACCCCGCTGCACGGCAGACTCCCTGGCCGAGGTGCTCGAGATGGTCGCGGCTGTACGGTTGTTTACCCCGAACTTATTGGTTTTGGGGGATTTCAACGTGCATGCTGAGGCCATTCTCACTGGAGCCCCTCGGGATTTCATTGAAACCATGACTTCATGGGAACTGCACCTAAGTAATATGGGTCCCACCCATGTAGCCGGCCATACCATTGACCTTGTATTTGTCGCGGGAGAGAAGGAAAGTGATCTGAAGATGGGGACTGTTTCTTCTAGCCCTGTGTCATGGTCAGATCACTACCTGGTGAAATTGGATCTCTCTGTGCCGCACACCCTCCGCAGGGGACAAGGACCTATTAGGATGGTCCGCCCCAGACGCATGGTGGAGCCTATTGGATTCCTAAATGCGCTGGCTGATCTGGAGCTAACTGAAGGCCACCCGGTCAAATCCCTGGTGAGGGAGTGGAATAGGGAGATCACTAGGGCAATAGACCGGGTGGCACCGAAAGTCCTCTTCTCCTGAATAGAACTCAGACTGCACCCTGGTATACACCACGGTTACGCAGTCTGAGGCAGGAAGTGAGACGACTAGAGCGCCGATGGCGGAAATCGTGCACTGAAGGTGATCGGACACTGGTTAGAGCGGCAATAGCGGCCTACCAGCGGGCAACAAAGGCAGCAAAGAGGCAATTCTTTGCTGCCTCTATTGCGTCGGCAGAATGCTGTCCCAGGAGGTTGTTCCAAGTGGTCCGAAGCCTGGTCGGTCCAGTAGCGCAGGAACCTATGGAACAAGCAAAAGCCTCCTGTGACACATTTGTTAAACACTTTGCCGATAAAATCGAGCACCTAAAGGACAAGATTCCGTACGTCGTGGTTACAAGTAGGGGTCCAGAGGCAGCCAGTTGCAATCCGGTCTGCTGGGATCGGTTTCAGCCTCTTCTCTCTGATGAAGTGGACAAGGTGCTCTCTACTGTAAAACCAACCACTTGCTTACTTGATCCTTGCCCTTCATGGCTCGTTATGAGCTGTAAAGAGAGACTGGGCAATGGGATCAAGGCAATGGTAAATGCATCCTTGGAGGAGGGTGTAATGCCATTGCCCCTCAAGGAGGCAGTGATAAGACCTATTTTGAAAAAGCCCTCCTTGGATCCCCAAGATTTAAACAACTTTCGCCCAGTCTCCAATTTACCGTTCTTGGGCAAGGTAATTGAGCGTGTGGTGGCAAAGCAGCTACAGACACACTTGGAGGAAGCAGATTATTTAGATCCTTTCCAGTCGGGCTTCAGGACTGGACACGGAACTGAAACAGCCTTGGTGGATGATATGAGGAGGGCGTTGGATAGGGGAGAAATACCTTCCTCGTCCTCCTGGACCTCTCAGTGGCTTTCGATACCGTCGACCACGGTATCCTGTTGAGTCGCCTGGAGGGACTGGGAATTGGAGGCACTGTTTTACAGTGGTTCCGTTCCTATCTCTCCGGTAGATATCAACGGGTAGTGTTGGGGGATGAGGTTTCAGACCCTTGGCCCCTCAACTGTAGTGTGCCACAGGGTTCTATCCTCTCTCCCATGCTATTTAACATTTATATGAAACCGCTGGGAGCCATCATCAGGAGTTTTGGGCTGCAGTGTCACCAATATGTGGATGACACGCAGCTCTATCTCTCATTTAAATCTTCACCAGAGTTGGCTGTGGATACCTTGTCCAAGTGCCTGGAGTCCGTAAGTGGATGGATGGGAGAGAACAGGCTGAAGCTGAACCCCGATAAGACTGAGGTATTACTAGTGGGGGACAAGGGAAGGTTGGGTGATTTTGACCTGATACTTAATGGGGTGAGTTTGCCCCTGAAGGACCAGGTCCGCAGTCTCGGGGTCATTTTGGACTCCCAGCTGTCTATGGAGGCTCAGGTTTCTGCAGTGAGCCGGGCAGCTTGGTACCAACTTCATCTAGTACAGAGGCTGCAACCCTATCTTCCAATACATCTGCTCCCACGAGTGATACATGCCCTGATCTCCTCTCGATTAGACTACTGTAATGCGCTCTACGTGGGGTTACCCTTGAAGACGGTCCGGAAACTCCAGCTGGTACAAAACGCGGTGGCACGCTTAATAAAGCAGACCCGCCGCCGCGATCATATCACCCCAGTGTTGATTGAATTACACTGGTTGCCAGTTGTATACTGGGCCCAATTCAAGGTGTTGGTTTTAACCTTTAAAACTCTATACGGTTCCGGCCCAGTTTATCTGAAGGAGTGCCTCCAGTATCACCAAATATGCCGCCAAACAAGATCAGCCTCACAGGACCTTCTCTCGGTCCCACCGACTAAGACAGCTAGGTTGGTGCGGACCAGGGAGAGGGCCTTTTCGATTGTGGCCCCCACCCTCTGGAACTTGCTTCCTTTTGACCTTCGTCACGCCTCCTCCCTGCTGACTTTTCGCCGAGCCTTGAAGACCTGGCTCTTCAGACAGGCCTATGGGATCTCTGGGGTGGGTTAGGTTTTACACTGTATTAATGTAAGATGGTCTTCAGATGAGATGTTATGATATTAATAATGTGATGATTATGTATATGAGTAGACTGTATTTTATATTGTATTTTATATTGTAAGTCGCCCAGAGTGTCCGTTCAGTCGGACAGATGGGCGTCTGCTAAATAAAATTTTATTATTATATTATTATTACTGATAACTTTTGTAAGATCTACATTCTAGAACCAGCAATGCTGTCTCAGGATTTTCATCTGTGCTTAATACCCTGGTTTCCATACCCCACTAAGCCCCTCCCTTCTTATTTTGATCCAGTGTATGTTTTAGTGCCATCTCAGATCTTGTCCAATTCTGCTTCACCTTCTTTGCTGACCTCTTTCTTCTTTTCTACTCATCATTGCCCAAGCCAAGTTTACCTGCCCATGGGACAGATGCACACCTTCCTATCCTATGTTTTGTCTCTGTCCCCCGTTCATGACGGCTATGACAGTCCTATGCATCTACTCAGAAGTCCTGAGTAAACTGAGTTCGCTGACTTTCCCATGTAAGCGCATGTAGAATGGCAGCCTTAGCTCTTTTCCTATGTGGGGAGGGAGTGACTTGGGCTGCAGCTTCCATTGCAGTGTTCAAATCTGTCTGCAGGCAATAATTATAATAACACAGTAATAATACGGAAAATCTTGAGGCCACATGATAATCTGTGGAAATAATGAGCCCTGTTACAATTCATAATAAAAAGAATGTATGTAGTTATTTAAAATGTACAAAGTGTTACATAAGCTTCACAATAACCTGGTGAAGTGTAGGTCATTATAATCTAGCATGCTGCCAGTTCCAGGCCAGCTAACAGCAGCTTCGGAAAGCGTTCACACTATAGTGTACCATTCTTGTTCTCACACTTTTTACTTGATAAGTCCAAAGTGGTCAAGTCTGACAGGTCCTTTGTATGCAAGCTTGAAAAATAACCCTAATTCCCTAAGCCTCGTACATGACCTCACTGGGAAACTATGCAAAAGATACTTTGGAAGCAAATATGCACCAGAAATTACAACTCTGTCCGAATGACCCTCTCTCTACCTTGGAATGTCTAGAACTGTGAGAATTATAAGGTCAGGCAAAATGTACAGGCCTACGGCTTGGAAAAAGCTACTATGCCTTATTTGGAGTCCACACAGATATGGAAAATGAAGTTGTATAAACTAAAAGGATGATTTTTTCCCCTGTCGCTTACATGCCTAGTCCTTGACCTATCCCATTTATAGCTTCCTTTAAGATACTGTGCCTTGCCAGTTCATTTTTTCCTAAAAGTCTTCCAAAAAAGACTTTCTGGCCTAGACATTATTTTATACAGAACGAGGCTGTGACAGTGGAAGCTTTAAATTTTACATCCCAATAAAGGAAAATAGATATTACCAAATACATTGCGGCACTGTACTTCTTTAGAACGATTTAAATGAGAACTGTGACCCTCCATATGTACAGGTGTGTTACTGTATGTGTATGTATGTGTTGCTTTCTCTCTGTGTGTACTGCCTTTCCTCGCAGCTGAGGCTGTAAAATATAGTCACGCATGAATGTTTACTCTGCTTTGTTATAAAGCGAAGGGAAAATACTGTTTATACAACCCCCCCTCCTTTTTGATAGATCACCTTATCCAGCCAGAAGACTATTCTACAGATCTTTACAGGACCAAGGTCATTTCCAGACATCCTGTTTATTGAGCATTCATCCTAGTTTGTTTGCAGGAAGATTATATGGCATAAGCTATTTACTGAGTATTGGGGGGGGGCAGGTTAGATGATGTTAAGTCAAACAAGTGTTATCCCACACTTTCTAGTACATTTTCCTGTCATTTTCCTTATCACAAAAAGTCCCATCTTTTGGGGGACTGTCTTTCTGTTGCAAGAGCACCAAATCAACTTGAATTGCACAATCTGAATTTGTTGGTATATGGTTGAAACCCACACAAGAATAGCGACAGTCTGGAAGCGGTCCAAGTTACCCCTGACTTTATAGTGCTGCCAGCACACTCCTTTCCCCTCCCTCCCGCCTTCCCCCTTTCTCACACACCATTAGGATAGCCACCCTTCTATTCAAGAGTGGGAGCTGGCTGTGATCTAACCAGATTTGAGCGGAAACACATCTTTAGAAAGGCAATAAGGAAGCAGTTATATAACCCCCCTGGTCACAGAACTGAGGGAAGAGATTATAAGCATTTCCTATGATATGTTCAAGAAAGGTAATTCAAGCTTCTTTGACTGTTGAAAGGCTTAAATTGTCTTAAGGCTACAATCCTATACCCACTTACCTGGGAGTAAGCTCCATTGACTAAACATATACATGACTGCACTGTAAATTTGTCTTGCGTCTAATCAATGTGGAATATAAAAGACATGCATTTCTAATGGAAAAGTGAGTTTTACAAAGTAAGTGTAAAAAATACTGCCTGGAAATAGGAGTACACTGAGCTATTCTGTAAAGTTGTTGCCCAAAAATCATTCCCAGCACCACCCGCCACAATTCCCAGTGCCTGCCCCCCAGTATGAGAATAATATCAGTGAACTAGATTGCAGAATCATTGTAGGCTTCCCTCTCAGCCTGACCTCCAACATTAACACTGGACTTTATTTTTGTTTTTTATTGTGTTATATTTATATCCTATGTTTCTTCTCTTGTGGAACTCAAAATGTGCTTTCCAGGTAGTTACCCATCTAGGCATTGACCAGACCCAGACCTGCTTATAACTTCAGCAAGTGGTGCCTTCATGTGCATTCACACCATACTTGTTCCCCACATATCACACAGCTGATGACGGCTCGTTCACATGGCAGCTTAATTTGAGATCAAGCCTTCCTGCATACCTGTTAAATTCACAGCGATCACATGACATAGGAGGTAAAGGGGAAGCATCCCACTGCTTTCCCCTTTAAATCCGAAGCAAATCAATCCACTTTAAATCTGAAAACAGAAGGAAAACCCGTCTGTGCTTCGCATCTGTAAGGGCATGTAAACGCTTAGCTCCAATGGTTTGGTGAGTCCCGCCCACTCCCTCCACCCCCTTTGTTTACCTTTTCCTGTTGCAGAGGAAGAGATACTTTGACCTTAAGACGGCGTGGTCATTAGGAAGCTGCGAGATTAACCCTTTCCCTACAGTATGAAGAGAAAAAAGCGGTTTGAGGGCTCATATAAGGTAAGAAGTGTGAACCTTTAAACCCTATCCTGATGAGAAAAACTTCGTCTTTAATCCGAAATTCAGCTGAAGTCAGCTGCAGTGTGAACCAGCCCATAGTCTCAACTCAGCTGCCCATCCTTAAATATAGGGGCAATACTAATTTATTTAAATTATTACTGATAGAGAAATTTTAAACGCTTATTTTTTTTTAAAAAAACCATAATATCCATATTAAGTAAAGCAAAAGTTAGAAAGAACACCAACCATTGTTTTTTCTTCTACCTTTTTTTTGGGGGGGGGCAATAATGGCACCCTACTGTTAAAATCCTGAGGTTTTGCCCCCTGTGGGCAGCTGTCATTTCTGCCCTGGAGAAATAAAATAAATAAATAAATAAGAACGGCATCATAGGGGACCAGAAAGTCTGGTTCCAGACAGCTGAATTATCAATCTAGGTTTTTTATATATAAATATATGGGCTTAGCATTTAGATTTAGAAATTACAGGATGTCAGGTTTTTGGGTTGCAGGAACAATACACAAAATATTTCTGGAAAGGCCTAGTAAAGAACAGGTGTGACATGTCTGGTGTTGAGTATGACAGTCATAAAATGTCAAAAAAGCAGTTCACCCTGGCTGACTCTTCACATCAGAATTTGGGGACTTTTAAAAATGGAAGCCAGAATGTCAAGCTGGCCAAACTAGCTATTATACTCAACAGGAAACTTGTTCATTACAACAGTGATTTATGCTGGTTACACAAACCCAAGTTAGTTAACTTGTAAAAGAAAATCAGATCCTAAACTGTTCTTACCAATGATAGCTAATTATATTGTGCCCATATAATGTATGCCGAAGATATTCAAGAGTTCGCATTCTTCTTCTTAGCTTTTATTCAGAATGGCTTCAACAATTACTAATTTGTTTATAACACAATGAAATATACATGACATGCAGCAACTAATAGACAAAAGAGTGGACCTGTGGTTGTGCGTGTCTATACTGCACAGGGTAAGGGATGCCTGCTCCTCAATAAAACGTATGTGCACTCCAGAGTCCTGGGGAGCAAGGAGTTCTCCTTCCTGACTTTTCTATCAGATGACACTATGATGAAATTAAAACAGGAAGCTGCCAGTTCATAAAGGCCTTCTTGGCTTCACATATTACATGCAGTTGCAGCCATCTGCCTCCACCACTACCTCTCAACAGTTCTCTGTAAGGATATGAATCCCCCTCCCCACCTTTCTTGCCCTGCAGTGGTGGCCAGTGTTTCCCATTAGCAAACTGCTTCACCAGTCAGTAAAAACATGACTGCAGTAATAATAGGCAGCCAACTGATAATAATGGATTCGCTAAGACTGCCATCCAGTTTGAAAGATACCATCTTATTTTTCCCCGTTTCAGTTTTTTTGGCTAGCTATAGTATATAGTGCACCCTTTCCCAACCTTTGGGTCCCCAGATGTTGTTGGACTACAATTCCCTTTTTTCCTGACCGTTGGCCATGCTGGCTGGGGCTGATGGGAGTTGTAGTCGAACAACATTGGGGACCCAAAGGTTGGGAAAGGTTGGTAGTAACTGTCTTTTTTTTCTAGGCCAGATCTAACTGTGTACAGTTGGAGCCCTTTTAGAAAAGAAGTGATTGATCTGATCATCTCTTTGACAAGAAAGGGAGAAGGCATCAGTCCAAATGTCTGATTGGTGCCATCACTGATTTTCTAGAGAGCTTCTGTATCTCCACCCAAATCGTCTGCCAGCTATGAATCCATGAGACAACTCCCCTGGTTTTGATGCCTCCCCTGATTTTGAAGCCTCAGGATAGCAGGCAGTGAAATCAGGAAAGAGATTTATTAAACTGGCCTACAAGTTGTGCAGATGTACCTTTAAACCCTATCCCGATAAGAAAAACTTCATCTTTAATCCGGAATTCAGCTGAAGTCAGCTGCAGTGTAAACCAGCCCATAGTCTCAACTACAGCTGCCCATCCTTAAATATAGGGACAATACTCAAAGGTTTGTTTCATCTTGTGTTTTTTTCTTTTGTTTAACTTTCAGAAACTGAGTGCTCTCCTTCCCACTCACCACCGCTACTCAGGTACTCAAACATGAAACTACTTACCGAGTCCAAGACAAACACCAACCATTACCCCTTTTCCCCACTTCAGTGACTCTGCCATTCAATGGTCTGCTGTCATTATTTCTTAAAACACCAATTGTGGAAATGAAGTACTTCTGTTGAGGGTGCCACTTACACAGTACCAAAAAAGAGGACACAGATTTGCACCTATATTTAAATAGATGATGATTACTAGGTGATCTGGTGCCTACTTGTAGTCTGATGCTCAGGGGCTCATTGTTGATGGGCAACTTCAAGACCCCTCCTTCTTCTCCTGCTCTCCCTCTCTAGGGTTCTTTATCTTTAAGCATACATGGACCAGTCAGCCCTTCAAACAAAGGACATCTTCAAGCAGAGAGTTGCCTCTATGAAATGGGCCACCTGGTCACGCTATTTCTGCTGTCCAGCACAGGGCAGCACACATCTATCTTGTGTGCAGCTGGAGGGGACTTTGTAGGGCTGTGTGAACAAGCCCTGATATTCAGACTGACAATTTAGCAAGGCTCAGCTATGATTGCAGACTCAATCAAGGTTACTAAAAGACTGCAATTGCCCTGCATTAAACTATTTTTTTGTTAAAAGAGCCACACAGCTAATTGACTACTGGAAGTTTGCTTATAGCTTTTGTAATGGTCCAAGTTGCAGTTAAGATCATATCCCAGGGTAGTTTAGATAACACACTAGGGCAGTTAAGATACCATTGTTGACCATTGTAATTTTATTGCCAAATCTCATCAGTTGAGGAAGCTCAGGAAATATGCAATTGTAGGCTTGTGGTAACATGAAGACTGCAGCTAAAGAAGAAGAAAAAGGTACCCAGCGTTGAATTAGACAGTCTATCTTGTAACTAAATCAGACATCTAAAATAAAAGAATGTATTCTTGCCATCTTTTGGGGAGCCTAGCTCCTGGGTTTTTAACATTTTATTTATTTATTACATTTATATACTGCCCCATAGCCAAAGCTCTCTGGGTAGTTTACAACAATTAAAAACATTAAGTATACAAATTTAAACGATTAAAACCCATAAAAACTGATAAGCAAGTTAAAAACACATGTTATTCAAATGCTGTTAAAATGCCTGGGAGAGGAAGAAAGTCTTGACCTGGCACCGAAAAGATAACAGGGTTGGCGCCAGGCACACCTTGTCAGGGAGATCATTCCATAATTTGGGGGCCACCACTGAGAAAGCCCTCTCCCTTGTTGCCAGCCTCCCAGCTTCCCTTGGAGTAGGCACCCGGAGGAGGACTGTTGATGTTGAGTATAGTGTATGGGTAGGTTCGTGTCGGGAGAGGCGTTGGATCAGGTATTGTGGCCCCAAGCCATGTAAGGCACCAGCACCTTGAATCAGGCTTGGAAATATACCAGCACCTTGAAGCAGGTTTGGAAATATACAGGCAGCCAATGCAAGCGGGCCAGAATCGGTTTTATATGTTCAAACCGTCTGGTCCATTACCAATCTGGCCGCTGCATTTGGCACAAGCTGCAGTTTCCGAACCGTCTTCAAAGGCAGCCCCACGTAGAGTGCATTGCAGTAATCTAGCTTGGCAGTTACTACAGCATGGACAACTGAAGCCAGGTTATCCCTGTCCAGATAGCGGCATAGCTGGGCCACCAACTGGAGTTGGTAGAAGGCACTCCGTGCCACTGAGGCTACCTGAGCCTCAAGTGACAGAGATGGTTCTAGGAGAACCCCCAAGCTATGAACCTGCTCCTTCAGAGGGAGTGCGACCCCATCCAGGACAGGTTGGACATCCACCATTCGGTCAGAAGAACCACCCACTAGCAGCATCTCAGTCTTGTCTGGATTGAGCCTCAGTTTATTAGCCCTCATCCAGTCCATTATTCAGTACATTGACAGCCTCACCTAAAGAGGATGAGAAGGAGAAATAGAGCTGTGTGTCATCAGCATACTGATGGAAACACACTCCAAAACTCCGGATGACTGCACCCAACGGTTTCATGAAGGTGTTGAACAGCATGGGACACAGAACTGACCCCTGTGGAACCCCATACTGGAGAATCCACGGCACCGAGCAATGTTCCCCAAGCACCACCTTCTGGATCCAACCCGCCAAGTAGGAGAGGAACCACCGCCATGCAGTACCTCCCACTCACAAATCAGCCAGTCTTCCCAGAAGGATACGATGGTTGATGGTATTGAAAGCCGCTGAAAGATCAAGGAGAATCAACAGAATCAGACTCCCCTTGTCTCTCTCCCGACAAAGGTCATCGACAAAGGCGACCATGGCTGTTTCCATGCAAACCCATGTCTGAAACCCAACTGAAATGGATCCAGATAATTGGTCTCATCCAAGAGTGTCTGGAGCTGGCCTGCCACCACTCATTCAAGGACCTTGCCCAGGAATGGAACATTTGCCACTGGCCTATAGTTATTAAGATTTTCTGGGTCCAGGGAGGGTCTCTTCAGGAGTGGTCTCACTACCGCCTCTTTCAGGTGGCTAGGGACCACCCCGTCTCGCAGAGAGGCAGTAATCAGTTCCCTGGCCCAGCCTGATGTTCCATCCCTGCTAGCTTTTATTAGCCAAGAAGGGCAAGGATCCAGCACAGAAGTGGTTGCACGAACCTGTCCAAGCACCTTGTCAACCTCCTCAAACTGTATCAACTGAAACTCATCCAGGAAATTGGGACAAGGCTGTGCTCTGTATACCTCGCTTAATTCACTTGCTATAACACTGGAGTCAAAGTCCTGGTGGATGTTAAAGATTTTATCCTGGAAGTGCTTAGCAAATTCATTACAGTGGGCCTCCGATGCCCTTGGGGCCAGCATGTAATAGCCCCCAGACAAGTCTGAAGTGCTCCGCTGGGCGGCAGAGTGATGATTTGATAGTGGCAGCAAAATTGGGTTTTTTTGCTGACCTCACTGTCCCTAAATACAGCTTACCATAGGCACGTACCAGTGTGTGATCGCATCTACCAGGAGTTCATCTCCATCTGCACTCAAGCCATCTATATTGTTTCATCTCTCTCAGCTCTGGGGTAAACCATGGAGATGTACAAGCTTTACACAGGAGAGGGCACTCATCTGTAGTGGGTAAGATCGGTAGTGTATGAGATCCAATGTAACAGGAGTGGGTGTCAGCTTGCACAACAGGGCTTCTTTTTCTTCTCCTTGCAGTTAAAGATTGTTGCTGTCTTGGCATGCACTGCACTGGATGTAGCACCAGTGGCAGGGCTAAAAATGAAGAAATCTTAAAAATCTGAAAATAATTAGTCTGCCTCTTGTTCTGCTGTACCTCTTTGAGTGAAATGCCATGCTCAGTGGAATGCCCTTGCGGAGACTGCCCATGGCAATGCAATATGACAACAAACTTTGGCTGCATCAGGAAGGAGAGAAAAAAGAAGCCCTGTTGTGCGAGTGGCCCTTGTGGAGAGTTACCAATGACATTTAGCACAGCATTCCACTCTTAATAGGCTCAGTGAAATAAGAGGCAGACTAAATCTTTAAGACTTCTCCACTTTTAGCCCTGCTTCTTCTTAAGGGAGGAGCACCAATGGACTGTGCCCACTCTCACTTACGGGATCCTACAAAGCATTCAACTGCTCCCTCTTTTGCCTTCATTCTGGCACATCCAGACTGTTGCAAGGGAATAGCAGGGTTGTATTCGAGCAGGGTGGGGAATCCGTGGCCCTCCAGCTGTTGCTGAACTCCAGTTCCCATCAGTCCCAGCCAGTGTGGCTAATGGTAAGGGATGATGGGAGTTATAGTCCAACAACATTTGGAAGGCCACAAGTTTCCCATCCCTGTATCAGAGAAAGTGGTGGTCCTATCTTGAGTGGAATGTGGTGGTCCTATCTTGAGCAATGCTCTCTTCACCTGGAACTACCCAGTGCTTAAAATAAAATAACAGTATCAAGGGCTGCATGGCAACAAGCTTGACTATTTTCTGTTTTAGTAAAAGTTGCCAAGAGAATTCTGTGAAGTATGGGTAGCAAATGTCACTCTACGCAATGCACAAATGCTGAAAGCACATGAATCCGACTGTGGGGATTAATCAAATAAAATACACCTTTCAAATCAATTTGTCAAATTTGAACTGCTCTCTTCGTTTTAGCAGCAGTACACAAGAGTTTCTCATATCTTTGGAATAGGAACCTGCTGGGCAAATATGAATGAAAGGTGGAATGGAGCATAAAGACACCTTGTGCTTTTCATCTGTTGTGGGATTTCTATCTAGTACTTCTCTTATATTAAAAGACCTTCTGGTTTGTTGCTAAACTTAAAGTAATTCACTCTCAGAACATTCCTAGAAGTACCAATAAAAGGTAAGTTCCTTTGATCCATATTTTAATTCACTAATAGGCAAAAAACCTTGCGGTTTAAGAACGTACCTATAGCCCACAGATATTTCTATCAAACTTTAAAAAGCAGGGAAATTGGGCAGCTATAGTGAATGCACCAGGGGAGCAGGAGACCTGACCTCCACTCTGAGATATTGTACTGCCCTACAAAGTTGTCAAAATGCAAACACAATTTCGGTTGGTCTTTCACAGTTCAATCAGCTTCCTGTGTAGCTTGGAAGAATTTGGTAACATCTGCCTCTGAGCATAAGGTGATAGGTACGTTCTTAAACCGCAAGGGGTTTTTTTTGCCTATTAGTGAATTTCTCTACTTTTTAATTCAGTAAGAAATGGGATCTTGTACAAGTTTGCTGAGAATATATTGATCATTTGCATGCTTCAGTGGGATTTCCTCCCCTGCAATCATGCTTAGGATAGGTGAAACTGATCACAGGGGAAGGGGAGGGGAGGAGGAAGGGTGGAGGAGAGGAGGGGGATGGCAGCAGGAAGGAGGGGGAGGGGAGGAGGACAGGTTTGATCATTTGCATGTTTATTGAGTTCAGTGGGATTTACTACCGTGCAATCATGCTTAGGATAGGTAAAACTGACCGGGGGGGATGGAGGGAGGGAGGGCTGGAGTGGGCAGGGAAGGAGGAAGAAGGAAGAGGGGAGGGGAAGGAGGGGAAAGCCAGGTCTGATCATTTGCATGCTTATTGAGTTCAGTGGGATTTACTCCTATGTAATCATGGTTAGGATAGGTAAAACTGACCATGGGGGAGGAGCAGGGGGAGGGAAGAGGACAGGGAAGGAGAAAGGAAGGGGAGAGGGGAGCAGAAGGAGGAGGAGGGGGAAGGAGGGGATTGGAGGGGGAGGGGCAAAGGAAGGGACAGGGGAGGGCAGGTTTGATCATTTGCATGCTTATTTTCAATGGTATTTACTCCCATGTAATCATGCTTAATATAGGTAAAACTGACAATGGGGAGGAGGAGGGGGAGGGGATGAAGAAGGAGGGGATTGGAAGAGGAGGGGATTGGAGAGGAAGGAAGGCACAAGAGGGCGGAGATAGGAAGGAGGAGAAGGGAGGGTGGGTTTGCTCATTTGCATACTTGTTGAGCTCAATGGGATTTATTTCTGTGCAATCATGTTTGAAAATGGAAATGGACTGCATTCAAATTGATCCCAACTTATGGTGACCCTATGAACAGGGTTTTCATGGTAAGCGGTATTCAGAGGTGGTTTTGCCATTGCCTTCCTCTGAGGCTGAGAGGTAGTGACTGGCCCAAAGTCACCCAGCAAGCTTGATGGCTGTGTGGGGATTCGAACCCTGGTCTCCCAGGTCATAGTCCAACGCTGACCTGGGGAAGGGGCAGGGAGTGAGAGGGGAGGAGATTGGGTGGGTGGGCACTGGGCAGAAGGGAAGCCCCTTTCCTTTCCAAAAGGAAAACATTGTAAACAGAATCATTCTTTTTCAGGGTTTCCCCCACCTTTTTATTCTACAGCAGACACATGTAGCCTCCCACCCAAATTTAAACCAAAGCTGTCCCTGCCCACATCCACACCAGGCCTTATCTCACTTTAGACAGTCATGGCTTCTGTCAAAGAATCCTGGGAAGTGTAGTTAGTGAAGGGTGCTGAGAGTTGCTAGGAGACGCCCTGTTCCCCTCACAGACCTTTAATCAGAGTGGCTGACTGTTAAACCATTCTCTCAGGGGAATAGGAGTCTCCTCTCAGCACCCTTCACAAACTACACTTCCCAGGATTCTTTCAGGGAAGCCATGACTGTCTCACGTGAAATCAAAGTCTGGTGTGGGTGTGGCCCTCTGATTAGCCAAGCCCAGCAGCTGTGAGTCTGGCTTTTAGAACAGTGAGAGCTGTTTCTTACTGAGCATGCCCGAGCTGAGTTCAAAGTAAAATTTCTTAAATTAATTAAAAACCAGCCAGGCATTTTTTTTTTAACTTTTAAACTGCAGAAGATGAAGGTCAGAGTATGGGGCAAGGTCAGGTACTCTCTGAAATGGCTGATTTTTAATGAATTTCAACAGATTATGAGAACTCAGTCCAAAAGGAGTCTGTTTTTTTCCTCTTTTTAGACTTTGAACTCTCTATTCTTTCTGTTTTGTGTATCGCCATGAAGATTGAGAGGGTCGTTAAGCAAGCGTTTCTGAGTTCAGGACTATAAGTTTTGTAAGGCTTTGTTATGATATGAGCTTATGGGAAGCATCAGAATGGAATGGGAGGGTATTTGTGATTTTACATTGCTAAATGTGAAAAATCCACACTGGTTACAGTATACAGCCACTCTCATGGCTGTATAATTTGCCTCAGGATTCTTTCACTTCTTGGATAGTTTTCTTCCACATTTCCATCATTCCACACCAAACACTTGGCCAGGCAGTAATATGAATGGGCCCTTCCCCCCTGCTCAGTTTCCATCCATTGTTAAATTGAGATCTGACTCTTAAAAAGTTGTGACACAACCCAATTTGTAGCAAACCCTGTTTTTTTCATTTTGTGGCAGACCACTGGCATTAATAAATCAGATCGTTCAAACCAAATGAATCTATTTAAAATACTTATAAAATATTAAAGATGCATTTGGGAAAAGCCTCTAAGGTTGCTGTGACACCTCAGCACCTCAGAGCAACTAATTTATTAAAGGGTTTGCAAACCTGAGAAGAAAGGGAAAAGAAAAATGGTTTCATAAACCAAGAGCAGGAGCCAATTTTTCAGCTTAGATGATGAAAGGAAGCATGCATTTCTAATCAAAAAGACAGATAAGCCCTTTCTCTCCCACAGTTCCCTCACCAGCAAAGTGCCTTTTCATCATCAACAACACTCCATTCCTAATGTCTGCTGAGGCCTTTCTGCACCTTCTCCACACACTAGTAATGTACGCACCACATCCCTTTGTAACAAGAGCCCATTAGCTGTGACAGACTACCTTTTCACATGTTCTTCTGTTGATAGTCATCAACTGAGTGTTAAATCATTCCAACTGGGCATGCTCAGAAGCATGTTGGTGGGATAAACAGATATTTAGAGCCATCAAATGAAAATTGTTTTTCATCCTGTTCTAAAGGACAGGGAGGATTTTTTTCTGGAAGGAAGGAAGATCATAAACTACATGGGGAATACCTTGCTTCCTTGTAGTCTCTCTGTCTTTGTCTCTCTCTCACACACAAACACATGCATTTTGCTTGCACCCATGTCACCTGTAATTGTACATCTTCAAACAACATCCAGTTTCTTCCAGAGATTACCAACCAAACACTATACCATAAATTAGTCTGACAATAAGAGACCGGTCTGAGCATGCCCACAAACAGGAATTTATGTGATTGCTTTCCTTTTAATGGGTGTGGTGAAAGGATAGAAAAACTGCCACTAGTGCCAGCAAAGAGAAAGTGTGATTCTCTAAACAGCTCAGTGAGTGATACAAAAGGGATTAAGCCCCCAAATGAGGACTGCCATTGCTGAAGCTCATTAATTTTCTAGTGACAGGAAAACCTTCTGACATTTCTTAACATAGGCTTTGATTCCTTGTTGTTGTTATGTGCCTTCAAGTCGATTACGACTTATGGTGACCCTATGAATCAGTGACCTCCAAGAGCATCTGTCATGAACCACCCTGTTCAGATTTGATTCCTTGCATAGTTTTAATTCATGCAGTTCAACAAACATACAGTGGAAAACAATGACACCTTTGAAAAAGTCTAGTTGAGTCAGAATCCATTTTCCATTGTGTTCTCTCCTCTCTCATGCACTAGAAGGTTAGTTATGTGCAAATTCTGAAATCTATTCCGTAATCAGATACTTGATTTAAAGCCAGACTATTTTTTAAACAGGCTGATTCTCATCTGGTCCAGCTGGCCTTCCTTTCAGGACTGACTGCTGATTCGGTGTGGCAATTTCATGCTTTGCTTTCCAAACGGAAGCAGTAAAGCTCAATTCAGTGAGACAAACTACTCTAGAAAATTAAGCAGTTTGAGGATTGCCATCTATAGGCACTGCAATAATGCAAAAACTTTGGGAATCAAAATGTTAAGCATCCAAAATCACCAGCTCCCTTTGAAAGCTTTATACCAATATGGTATAATATTTACTCAAAGTAATGCTCACTATGTTCAATGGATATCTATCTCTAGACAGGCAGTCCTAGGCTGCAATCCTATATACGCTTGTTTTGATTTGCTTTCAAGCATGCATAGGATTGTTAGATTAAAGGAAAATGGACTCAAATCCCTGTTCAGTTTCAAAGCTTGCTGTATGAGCTTGGGCTAGCTGTTGCCTCTTGGCATAACGTACCTCACAGGTTTGCAGTGAAAATAAAAGGAGGAAACCATGTACTTTGCACTGAGTTCTTGATCTGGTTTTTTGGGGCAGGGCCCTTTGTTTCTTAAATTGTTAAACCACAGCAAGTAACAATTGCTCAACAATCAATTACTAAAAATAGAACTTCTGGGACTCAAGCCTGCTTGGACCCATCTTCTGCTTTGTAAACACTGTCCTCTAAATCCAGATTTGTGGGAGTATGCTGGAGTTACTCATTATGGAAGTAGACACACCTTATTTTAGCTTGCATGCATCAGTGCCACTCTCTCATATGCTTAACAAATCCCAGGGCTAGCACAGGTTCAGATTAATCTCTCACACCAACAGCATTTGCAGAACCACTTTGACTCAGAAGTGCTAATGGCCATCCCAATCCACCTCCCCACCACACCCCACAAGTTCCAAACATGTCCCACTTATGCAAGTCTTTTTCTTCTTCCCTACCTCATTCATTATGGAAATATTGTGTGAACAGAACAGAGGTGAGGGTTGGTTCTTAGATCATGCCTAGATCACTGGTAGTCCAGTAGAGCAAGTATTTAGCTACATCTTCATCCCATGCATCCCTCTCAATCCAGATGAATAAACTCACACTCTCTAACTTTCAGAAATGAAGGTAATAATGTTTCCTATGTCCTTAAAAACCCCAATAAAATTTATAATAATAATAGACAAAACATCTAGAAACAGAGAGATTTTGCACAGTCCACAGAGAGGAGTACAGTACTGAGATGCCAGGTATACATGGAAATTATTCTTAGGGAAAATAATAGCCTGGCAGTGTGCTGGGAAAGCCTTATAGTATGTACCTGGTTTGTGGGTGCAATCAATTATTTGTGCTTTTACAGTCTCCACTCAGGAGATTACACAAATGAATTAAGAGTTCAGATAGTTCCATACTTTCTGCAAAAACAAGACCAGGAGCAGACTGCGGTACAGATCATGAACTGATCGTATCGAAAATCAGAGTAAAGCTAAAGAACAACAACAAAGCAATCATAATGCCAAAATACAATTTAAGTAACATCCCAGAAGAATATAAAAATAAGGAACAGGTTTGAGGCTTTAAATTTAGTTGACAGAGAACCAGAAGAACTATGGACTGAAGTCAGGGACATTATCAGGAAAGAATGCAAAAAGACAATACCTCTTGCTAAAAAGAGAGAAAGACCTCAATGGATGACTGAAGAAACTCTTAAAATGGTTAAAGAGAGAAGGAAAGCAAAAGCAAAAGGATATAGAAACATGGTTAGAATCTTAAATGCAAAAATACAGCGACTAGTACGTAGGGACAAAGAAAACTACTACAATAGTTATTGTATAGAAATAGAAGAGGACAACAAAAAGGAAAGAATAAGAGCTGTATTCCAAAAGATTAGAGAAATGAAAGGGAAATTTAAACCAAGAGTAGGGATGTTGAATAATCAACAGGGGAACACACTGACTTATTGAGATGAAACAAAAGGAAGATGGAAGCAATACACTGAAGAACTCTATAAAAGAGATGCAAGGATGACAGATTCATTCACGGAGGAACCATATCATGAAGAACCAGAAATTTTAGAATGTGAGGTGAAAGCTGCTCTTAAAATACTTGGAAGAAACAAATCACCAGGAACAGATGGCATACCAATAGAGTTGCTACAAGCTACTGAGACTGAATTTGTCCAAATTTTGAGAAAAATTTGTTAACAAATATGGAAAACTAAACAATGGCCCACAGACTGGAAGCGTTCAATATATATCCCAATTCCAAAGAAAGGGGATCCCAGGGAATGCAGTAATTATTGAACTATTGCCTTAATATCCCATGCAAGTAAAGTAACGCTCAACATTCTACAACAAAGGCTCTTACCATATATGGAGTAAGAAATGCCAGATGTCCAAGCTGGATTTACAAAGGGAAGAGGCACCAGAGATCATATTGCAAACATACTTTGCATAATGGAATGGACCAAGGAATTTCAGAAGGAAATTGCCCTGTGCTTTATAGATTACAGCAAAGCCTTTGTTTGTATAGATCATGAAAAACTATGGAATGCTTTAAAAGAAATGGGGGTGCCACAGCATCTGATTGTTCTGATGTTCAACCTATATTCTGGACAAGGGGCTACTGTAAGGACAGAGTATGGAGAAACCGATTGATTCCCCATCGGAAAGGGTGTGAGACAGGGGTGTATTTTATCACCCTATTTGTTTAATCTGTACTCAGAACATATCATACGGAAAGCGGGATTGGACCAAGATGAAGGACGTGTGAAAATTGGAGGGAGAAATATCAATAATTTAAGATATGCAGATGATACCATACTACTAGCAGAAACCAGTAATGATTTGAAAAGAATGCTGATGAAAGTTAGAGGAAAGCACAAAAGCAGGACTACAGCTGAACGTCAAGAAGACTAAAGTAATGACAACAAAGTAATGGCAAGATTTATGTAACTTTACAGTTGACAATGAGGACATTGAACTTGTCAAGGATTATCAATACCTCGGCACAGTCATTAACCAAAATGGAGACAATAGTCAAGAAATCAGAAGAAGGCTAGGACCAGGTAGGGCAGCTGTGAGAGAACTAGAAAAGGTCCTCAAATGCAAAGATGTATCACTGAACACCAAAGTCAGGATCATTCACACCATGGTATTCCCGATCTCTATGTATGGATGTGAAAGTTGGACAGTGAAAAAGGTGGATAAGAGAAAAATCAACTCATTTGAAATGTGGTGCTGCAGGAGAGCTTTGCGCATACCATGGACTGCGAAAAAGACAAATAATTGGGTGTTAGAACAAATTAAACCAGAACTATCACTAGAAGCTAAAATGATGAAACTGAGGTTATCATACTTTGGACACATCATGAGAAGACACGATTCACTAGAAAAGACAATAATGCTGGGAAAAACAGCAGGGAGTAGAAAAAGAGGAAGGCCAAACAAGAGATGGATTGATTCTATAAAGGAAGCCACAGACCTGAACTTACAAGATCTGAGCAGGGTGGTTCATGACAGATGCTCTTGGAGGTCGCTGATTCATAGGGTCGCCATACGTCATAATCGACTTGAAGGCACATAACAACAACAAAGTAAATGTCTATAATGAAATCATGTGAAATCAACAGTATATGTTTATAAGTTCTGAAAAATCAAGTAACTTTTTAAAGTGTAGCTCCCCGCAGCCTGAGTAAGTATTGAATTCTACTGGTTTGAAATGATGGCCCTGTTCTGCCTATTTTGGAAATGCTGCATACTCCGTTGTAAAAGGCTGCAAACCTGTTTATGTGGGAGCAGATTTGATGTGTAGAGGAGAGAATTCACATCCAATGCTGAGGAAACCAGACCAATATTCCCTCACTGCAGGATGAGCATTCAGAAGCACATCCCACTGAAAGCAATGCAGCACTGACGAGCAACATATGCATTTGGATGTGCTCATGGATCCAAATGTGAGGGAGCTTCAGCCTTCTTCTCCTAGCAACAGGCATGGATTCCTTCTTCTATAGCACCTGAATGGGGAAACAATGGCTGTCTGCTTGCAGTGGGATAATGGTGATGTTGTGAACTTCCCCAATCCCGCTCCTTGTTTGTGAAAATTTAAACATAAAAAATTGGCACAGCGTCATGGGAAATTGTATCTGAAAATGTTGCCTAATACATACTGATTTGCAGGATTATTTCTTTATTACTGTTGCACAACATTCATACATGCACCCCCCCATTTAATGTGTACAGAGAAAAAGGGTTAATCACCCAACCAACTCAGGCAGAGAGAAAAAAATGTTGAAAGCTTAGGGAGGTTATTATTTCCTTTTGTGCAGGCTGGTTTTAATCACTTTCTTGTACCTCTCCCTGCCTTCATTTATCAACCCTTCACATAAAAAGTTGCAAAGTGAGGTTATTCAGCGGGTACCTCCATTCATCTCTGATTATTGACCAGCGAGGTTTCCCGTGCAAGCTAACCTGTGTGATGGGATTCTTCTTACTCTTCTCGTACAGTTTGCTTTTGTTTCAAACCAGAATTGCATATTTCTCCACCACATACTGATTTCAGGTTCCACAGCAAATACCAGTCATCTTTTGTCATGTATTATATGCTTAACACTGGCCTGTCTCCAAATGGGGAGGAATTTAGGCAGGATTACTGTAAGAAGAGTGCGTCAAGCCAAATGTCGACTTCTTGCATCCTGCATCTCTCTGTAAAAATTATTTCGCTCACACAAGCAACCTTTTCAAACTTAATTTAACTTAGTAGAGTTAACATAAATACTGTTTCTGGTCCTTTTACATTGATACCCATATTATGGCCCTATGGCTTGCAGGGATTGTATTTATTGCGGTTTGCACCAAAGTGTCTCAAAGCAAATTATATAATAAAAACAGAAATAGCAACAACAAAAATTAAAGCCAAATATAAAGATAGCAATTAAACAAGAACTTAAAGTGCTCATTGAAATACATGTATGAAAGGAAAAAAATCTTACCCACCCCACATAAAAGAATAAGCATAAAAAGAGACCATGGACATTATTAGTTACCCTCTCAACTAAGAACCTATCTTTCTTTCAAGGAATTTTTCTGCACTTGGAGGGCTCCTGTTAAAATCTCAAGAATGTCGGCTTTACTGTAAATTTATTTTATTTTATTTATTTGGTTACATTTATATACCGCCCTTAGCAAATAGCTCTCAGGGCGGTAAACAGCATAGGGTAAAATACATACATGGCAATAATAAAATCACAAAAACAGATATGACATAAAAACAAATACAGTTAAACAGGAAATAAAAATAAAGACTTAGTATACAAGATTAAAAAGCTAAAAAGATTAGAGTGATTAAAATGCCTGGGAGCATAAAAAGGTCTTTACCTGGCGCCGAAAAGATAATAGTGTAGGCGCCAGGCGTACCTCTTCGGGGAGGCTATTCCACAACTCGGGGGCCACCACGGAAAAGGCCCTAGATCTAGTAAGATCTAGTAAATAAAAAAAAGGACCTAGCCCTCATGACTGGAGAGACAAATTTGACACGTGATGGCAAAGGGGAAAATAGTGCCCACATTTCCATATTGAAATAATCATTTCAGTATATCAGGATTGATTTGCTTATTAAAGCAAGATTTTCACAAAGTACAATTTAGCATTTATCAACCATGGAAATACTGTGCAAATTAAGTTATTTTTATAGATAGTTAAAATATGTTCATGAAGACAGGCACCCTTGATTTCCACCATTTCACTGATGTGTTCAGGTGACTGACCCCACTCTAGAGTGGAAGAATTGATACAATATTTATATCTTGTGGCAACCACTCATTTGTTTAGCTCAGTGTCAATCAACTCATTAAGCAGAGCTTAATTTGAATCTAGACTAACCAGAGATCAGCTCAGAGATTTTCAGGGTCCAGGCTCTGCCCTGGAAGAAAGAAGAAAGTGCTTCTGATCTGAGCACAAGCAAACTGCATTTCCCTTATAGTCAATTTCCCACAATTGGCCATATGCACTGCAGATGTGAAGTAGGGCTTGCTAGGACAGAGGATGCAATGTCCAAGCAAGCTTTGTCCAATGACCACAGCACCTCTCCTTTGATTAAACATTGCCTTTGAGAGTTCCTGGATGGGGGACTGGGGTCCATATGATATTCTAAAACTGGTTTTGCTGTTGTATTTTTAAAATGGAGGCAAGGGGCTCAACTTCCCCAACTTGAACTCAGTGGTAGAGAATATGGCTGTGGGCACACTAGTCGCTTCAAAAACAGCAAGAATGGTTTTTCTGGCCATGTTTTGAAGTGACTCTGCCCTCGGCTGGACACATCCCTCTTCCCCACTGCTGACTTCAGATCTTTCAGAACCACCCACAGCAAAGTGTTGGGCCAATCACTGTCTCTGCCTGAACCTACAGCAAAGCTTATCTATTGGCCACACCTGGAGGGGCAATGGGTTAATCAACCAATCAGTTGCAGAATCTGTCAGAAGCTTGGCTTTTTAAAAAGAAAAACGCATTTGAGCTGATCCTATGAGGTGTTAGAGTAAAAAGGGGTGGAGTTTGACTAGTGCCCCCATTTTCAGAAAACAGAGGTGGAGATGCACTGGAACTGGCACAAGAGTAAGTGTGTCACTACCCTATGATTTCAGTGTATAAAGTCTTAGGTTCAATACTCAGTAAATCCTAGACATCTAATGCTTCACAGTTTAAATACTTGAATGATGAAAAACTGTGATGTGAGAGCAGCTGTTTTCTCAGAGCTGGGAAAGACCCCTCCCTGAGAACCTGGGTAACTATGGCCACACAGAAAAAGCTGGGTTAGATAGACTGATGCCCCCCCTGTCAATATAACAAAGGTCCATACATTTCCTCCCTTAAGCCTGGTGAAGGATGATTCAGCTAGTTGTTTCATTTTTGCAGATCCGGTTAGAGCATTGTAGTCGCCCCCCAATCATTTTCTTTCACTGTAAAGTTGGCAGCTAATACTATATTTTGAGAATTGTTTTCTGTCATTTGCTGTAGTGTAGTGGGTCAATGTAATTATGACTGTGATTGTTTCAGTATGTTTTTAATCTATTCTTCTGCCAGTGATTATTTATGGCTGCCTGGAAAACACATTCAGGTATGCCCCCCCCTGTGGTTTTTCTTCCTGTTCTTTCTTCTTGTTCTAGAATATTCAGTAAAGAATATTTTCTGGCAACAGAAAACTCCGACTCCTGTGTCTTTTTTGGCTAAAGGGCAGCAGGAGGACAACAGTGACGACAAGGATAAAAACATTAAAGGTCTAGTCCTACCTTCATCTCCGGAGGGAGAGAGAGAAAGGGACTTGGGCACAGTAAGTAAAGGAAAAAACCCCAAGGCCACTACAGGATGGCTAGCTGTATTGGAAAGACTGATACATTTGATTGCGAAACAGATGATTGGACGCTATACACAGAAAGGATTGAGCAGTATTTTGAAGCAAATAAGTTTGCTGCTGTAAAAAAAGTGCCGGTTTTACTGAGCTTTCTGGGAGTCAAAGCATACAGTTTACTGAGAAGTTTGCTCCACAAAAACCTTCACTATTCAACTTTACAGAATTAGTGAAAATAACGCAGGAGCATTTGGCACCAAAAGCATTACTGATTGCAGAGCTTTTCAGATTCCATAAATGAAACTAGAAATATGGAGGGTCCATTGCAACATATGCAGCTGAACTTAAAAGATTATCTGAGTATTGCCAATTTGGTGAGGGGCTAAATGATGCATTGAGAGACCGGCTGGTCTGTGGAATTCTGAAAGAAAGCATCCAGAAAAGACTCTTAGCAGAGGCAGATTTAACCTTTAAGAAAGCAATTGAAATCGCTATATCTATGGAAACTGCTGCCAAAGAAGCAATAGAGCAGCCAGGAGTGAAAGCAAACGTGAACAAGCTTGCAATAATGTGTAAACAGAGGACAGCAGGTTCAAATAAACTGTGCTATCGTTGTGGCAAGTGTTCACACACACTAGCTCAATGCAGATTTAGAAGTGAAATGTACAAAAAATTGCAATAAAATGGGACATATTCAGAGAGTCTGTTGCTCGGGTAAAAGGCAACCATTTGCTAATGACAGAGACAAAGATAATCGATCGAGCCACCATTTTAAAAAAAGGCACAGAAGTGCATGCTGTAGAGGAAAAACCTGGTGATGTAGGTGAAACAGCTAGCTATGGAGCAAAAGTGGTTGGCATCCAAAATAGCAGGAATAAGGGGGAGAAAAACCAGGATGTCAAGAGGCAAATGTGGATGAATCAAAGTCTGGAAATTTATTGTGAAAATATTTTAAAAAGGTATGCTAGCTAGCCTGGAAATCTATAAAATAAAGGGTGGAATAAGACAAGCAATATGGCTTGCACCAGAAGTGAATGGCAAAACAATATCAATGCAACTGAACACTGGTTCGGCTGTATCAGTTATGTCACAGCATGAATTTGAGCAACATTTCAGACATGCTAAACTAAAGGCTTCAGAACTACAGTTGCAAACATATACTGGAGAAAAGAATTCCCATTGGAATGACACCTGTAACAGTGGGATATAATAACCAACAGAAGATATTGGACTTATATGTTCTGAAAACAAGTGGACCAGCACTTGTTATTGGCTGAGGAAGCTGCAGCTGGATTGGAGTGCCATCAACAGTCTGCACACCATGCTCCCCATGTTGGAGTCAACTGAAAGTAAGCTGAAAAAGGTGTTGGATCACACTAAACCAAAAGCTTTGAAATTTTCTATTTGCATACCACAATGCTGTACATGCAACGACAAACTAAGCACCTGCAGTGTTGTTCTTGGGTCATACTTTGCATTCAAGGTTGGATTTCCTCAAGTCCAATTTGAGAAGAAGTGTTCAGGACAAACAACTGAAACAAGTTGAGCAATCTTCTCATGAAGAAGCATGACACTTCTCAATAGGACAACCTGTTCTAGCATGGGACTACAGACGAGAACAGAAGTGGGTATCTGGGACAATCAGAGAAAGGACTGGACCACTCTCTTATACTGTAGAGATTGCTCCCAACAAAATTTGGAGACGACACTTTGACCAGTTGAGGAAATCAGGGGTACAGAACGAAGACGTATCACCAGACATGACTGCACTTCCAACTGCAATTTCTGAGTCACGACCGTCAACACCTGCCCTCGAAGAAGACATTCCACCAGTGGTTGCTCCACAGTCACCAGTACCACCAGTCACATCAAGCGTTTCTGCCTGTGATGACAGGCACTATCCCACTTGAATAAGAAAGCCACCACAGCGCCTAAATTTGTAGAGATAATATGGGTTTATATCCAGTGGGGAGGAGTGTAGTATATTGGGTCAGTGGTATTATGACTGTGATTGTTTGAGTATGTCTTTAATCTATCGTTCTGCCAGTGATTATTTAGGGCTGCCTGAAAAACATTCAGGCATGCCCCCTGTGGGTTTTTCTTCCTGTTCTTTCTTCTTGTTCTAGAATATTCAGTAAAGAAAATGCTAGCAGCAGAAAACTCAGATTCCTGTGTCTTTTTTGGCTGAAGGGCAGCAGCAGAACTTAACATTTGCCACAAACTGAGCTTGAATAAACAGGTCGACATTTTATTGCCTGACTGACAATGAAAATGTGGAGAGAAAACATGCATGAGTTTCCAATCATTTTTAAAATAATGCTTGCTTATACAAAAGTTAAACAATCAAGGGATGAGGAATCTTTAACCCAGGGGTGGGGAACTTATGGCCCTCCAGGAGTTGCTGAACTGCAGTTCCCATCATCCCTAGCAACTGCCCATGCAGGCTGCTAGGGCTGCTAAGAACTGGAATCCAACAACATCTGGAGGGTCACAGGTTCCCCATTCCTTCTCTAGCCCGTGGTCCCTTGGCATTTACCATGATGACCATTCTCATGTTAATCCTCAGAAAAACAGTGTATTGATCATAGATCATGTGAAGATATACCTATAAAGCACTTATAAAATATATATCTATAAAACAATGGTGTTATATAAATGTTGTCAAAAACTGACTGCTTAAGCAAATACCAGGTGAAATACCGAAGTGTTGCAGGTGAAAGAAACGGTGCTATAAAGACTTGACAGCAAGATACATGTATGGCATAAAGTCTATGGTCATGGAAGATCACTCTCCTTCCACATCAGCCAGTGCCTCACTTCTGATCTTGTCTGAAGCCATGTCATACAGTAGTCAGGACACCCATGTATGCTGTGTGCAAACTGAGTGTATATCTGACAGGGAGCTGCAGCCAAACCTGACTACCAGCATTATATCCATGGTTGCAAACACATTTACATTTAAAACCATCTTAAGCATTCACTTAACAGGTAAGCTGTGAGGTGGCTCTATGGTAAATAAATCACCTGCATTTTAACCATAAGCAGTCATACCAGTTTGCATGAAAGTTTTGTTTTGTATTTTTAAAATATGTGTGAAATAGGAATAGTTTCATGGTCCTATTTTTAGCAGAGATATAAATGCAAGCACCATATAAATGGTCCACAGAGGTCACTGTGTATGAGATCTAGCACCTTGGTGCTTCTCCTTTCAGTTCTTGGTGGAAATGAGGGCCTAACACCCCTTTCCTCAATGCAATTTACACACCTGCTTGTTTTATCACGACACTCTTGGTTTACCTTGATACCTGTGGCAAGGTTCTGCTTTTGTAGTTTTAGGGTCACCTTTGGATCGTGATGTCCCAGTCACCTGTGCCAAAGTTCTAGGCTGGTCTCATCCTTGTCTACCATGGCTGTATCTGCTTGTTCAGCTGAAATACTTAATTCATAAACACCATCATTTTCATAAGCTAGTGCAAACAAAGTATCATCTTTGGTTACTGTACACTTTCCATCCTGAAAATGTATTGCATATCCTTTCTTATCTAAAGTAGAAACGCTTAGCATATTGCAACTCAATTCAGGAACAAATAAAACATGATCTGCTACATTTTCTATGGTTTCATTGGGTAGCTTGCACTTTAGAGCAACGGTTCCAGATACATTAATATTCATATATTGACCATTGGCAGTCTGAATTCTTCCTTTAGAATCACTATTTATTTCATCAAATAAATCTTAATTATAACAACTATGGTTTGTACATCCACTGTCTAAAATCCAGTTGTTTGATTTTGGCTTATAATTATTTGCCACAAGACCTTTATGCAGTAAGAGGAAGTTGTTTCCTTTGGATTCCTCTCTCTGAGGTCCCTGCTTATGCTTAGGTAAAGCATGATGATGCTTTCTTTGTTCCCTTTGTTTGAAACTTGGAGAGTTCCCATTGGCTGTTGAACTTTTGAGTGAGTCACAGTCCCTAGCCAGGTGACCACGCCTCCCACATGAAAAACAGCATTGTGATTGGTTCTTGGGAGGGGCTTTTCCCTTCCCTTTATCCTTCCTGCTAGCCAGGTAATTTGAGCCACTCTCATTTGAAACTCTTTGGACAACACATTCCTCTCTTAACTTTGCAAGAGCTTGTTCAAACTGAATCTCATGGTTGTGGTTTAAAAGAGAAACAAATGGTTCAAATCTCTCTCCCAGTGTGCCCACAAGAAAACCCAACTTCTGTTGGTCATTAAATTCAAGTCCAGTTAGATTTAACTTGCTGAATATACTTATCAGGGAAGTTATATGCCTTTCACAGTCTCTCTTTGTTTCTAGTCTTAGCTTCATTATTTCATGAATCAACATTGTCTGAGATCTAAAACTTATAAAGCTGTCTGGAGTTTGTCTAGCATTTCCTTGGCTGATCTACATTCTGTAACATGGATCAGTTGATCATCCTTAAGGGAACCAAAAATTATAGCTTCTGTGATAGCATCTTTGTCTTGCCAAATGCTTATTTCTTGGGGATCTTCCTCTGGTTTAGGTTCCTCGATACAGGAAAGAGCCTTTTCTGCACCCAGAATAATTTTAATCCTGCTTTTCCATTGTTCAAAGTTAACAGCAGTTAGCTCTGGCATTCTGCCAAAACCTCTATTGTTATGCAAATACATTCTTTCTTCCTGGTCTGAGAAGAGCTTTGGTTTGCTAACACAACTCAGAAAAACAGCAGCCAAAAAGGTCTTTTTAAAACTAGTGCCTGGTAACAGGGCAAAGGGGGAAAACAAAAATATGCCAAAAATACTTAAAATAAAACCCGAAAAATCTGGTTTAATTCTCAACTTATTTCTGGGCCCATAACCTGTTTGGTATTTTAAAAATATGTGTGAAATAGGAATAGTTTCGTGGTCCTATTTCTTAGCAGAGATATAAATGCAAGCAGCGGGATGAGAATCAACCAATCCACCCTTTCCCTCAGACACAAATAATTACAGACACAATCTTCTTAAGTAAAAGATAATGTTTACTCATGAGCTTTCATATGTTCAGGAAACATAGGCTCTAGCTTAGGTGAAAGAAAAGTAGAAGTCTCAGTCCATGGTAATGGTCATCTTGGAGAGGAGCTTGTGCATGCTTCACTCTCCTCAGGCTTAATGGAGAATATGCGAAAACTACAAGACAAAGGAGGAGGAAGAGAAAGCCAGGTAACCCCACCCTTTAGGAAGTTACATCACTGGTAAACAGGTACATGGGATATTTCCCAAATATCCCTTAAAGGGAACATGCAAGTTTGCTTACTCTAACAAGTTTAACACCCCTGCCTAGAGCGAGTTCAGCATATGGTTGATGTATAAGCACAATGTTATATGTAGCATAAACATAACATTTGGTGCTTGGTTAGAGTTGGCTTTGGACATGCATAATTCAAGGTCAATCTTTTGTACAAACTCTCTGGATGCCATTAAGCAAGGTGCCATCTTTTAGCCTAGATGGATGCTGTGAAGCTGAAATATATCTATAAACTCCAAGGAGGGAGGATGGGACATAAAATTCAGCAGATAAATAATTGAAATTGGATTGGATCCAGGCCAAGACTACGGTCCTAACCCCCACTTATCTGGAAGTAAGCTCCATTGAATTCAATAGGACTTACTTCTGAGTAGACATGGTTAGGATTGTGCTGTTTATGCTTTAGCCTTATTCAAATAAATGGGACAAGTTAGTCTGACTAACAAACTCTATTATTTCAATTTAAGTTAGTTATGGCTAACTTGTTCCATTGACCTGAATGGGACTAGAACATAACTTAGTCTAGATCCAACCCATTGAAATCAAATGGCATTTCAGGACTAATTTCAATGAGATGAGGCATAGCTTTCTCTGGATTGCACCAAGTCTTCTTTTTTTCTCAGGATACGGGCTAAGGGTACTTCCAGACTGTCACTACTTTCAGATGAGATTCAATCATATACTGGCAAATTCAGGTACCACAATGATAATTAATCAAGAGTTCGGACTTTTTGTGATTAATAAAGTGATGGGAAAATGCACTGGACAGTGTGGGATAACACTTTGACCCAAGTTCATCTACCTTCCCTGCAAACAAATTGGAATGAATGCTAAATAAACAGGTTGTCTGGAAGGAATTTAAATAACTTTCATTTAAATTAGAAATATTTCGTAATACCTACTGCAGAATGGACAATCTGGTCCTGATCTTTTGCTGAGGCACATTTAACACCAACAATCTGTTCTTGCTCTGCTTCCCAATCTTTCCCATCCCCTTCCCAGATCCCTACCACCCTCAAATAGAACTCATAACAACTCTCTGTTCCTTGTCAACAACTGAACTGATATCTTTTCCCCACGCACTACAACCTACCAAAAGAGAGAGAGAGAGAGAGAAAGAAATAATAATCTGGCAGCTGCTAGCTCATTTGAAAATGCAAAAACCAAACACCTGTTTGCCAGATATTGAGAGCTCTACATCTGACACCACTGATCTATCTGCAGAGCATAAACATAACTTTCATCAGCTGCTTCTCATAGTATGGGGTGGCACTGGAGTCTATTACAGAGTAAATCAACATTGTACTCTGACAACAATAATGATAGGAAAGCCTTTTATGATGGCATGAACTGGCAGACTTCCATTAACAGTACTCAGCTGAAGATTGGGCTGTAACATCTGACATTTTCTCCTTGTATCTTTCTGCCTGCATCTCCCTTACCACCATTGTCGCCCCACCCCCACTCCTTGGGGGGGGGGAGAGAGAGAGAGAGAGATTATGATGACAGCAGTGACAATATTATGAATATCAGTTAGCGCCAGTCAAAACACCTGTGCTCCAATCCAGCTAGGGGTCAAACTCACGGAAGCAGGCTTCCATGGACTATCTTTAGCTGGATGGGGAATCATATGTTCGAATGGGTACTGTGCATGCAATTTGCCTGCCAGATCCAGCCATTGGAACTATGCAAGCACAGCCCCAGTTAAATATTTCAAATACTGCTGATGTGCTATCTCAGAGGGGCAGCAGGAGGCTGCATTTGCCATCCCGCACACTGCTCCTTGTGCCTGAAGAGCTGCTTGGCAGTAAGGAAGATTCTGAATTTCTCCTCATCCAAATTTATCCCCCGATTTTAGAGTTCTTTCTTGGTCTTATTTTTAAAGTGGAACATTAGGAATACTTTATTGTTCCTCCTTTTATTCTTGAATTTTGTACAGAACATGGAGTCCTGCGTATCTTTCCCCTCTCCAACCTTGCTCAGGTAAGCCCCTCAAAAACTAAATTTTGATGTGATGATGTATAACACTGCATCAAGATTTTATTAATATGCACATGTGCATTTGTGTACATTGGTAAAATACATTAAAAAGCAATTTTGATACATATACATTTAGTGCTCAGCAGACCTCTTTTACTGCTTCTGTAGACAGCTACATCAACAGTTTGAACTAAATATAATCTTGGTCATGTGTTGCTCAGTCACTTTTACAGATTTCCATATATTTTTGTAGATAGTAACTGGTTCTTTTCGTGCTTATTTTTGAAGGTTTGAAATCTGGTACATTATTGCACTATGTCTTCAACTGAAACACACATTCCTGGCCAAAACTGCTTCTTGAGTTCTTTTATGCAACTTAAATTCCCAGAGGACTATTATCTGTTATATCCAGTATGTCTTCCATTATGTCTTGTAGTGCTATCATTGTGCCGTGCATAGGGGTGGGTAAGTCTATCATCTGTGCTAAATTCATCTCTAAAGTTCCAAATGGCATGGATGAATATCTTCTACAACTTCCACTGAGCCCTATAGCCAGCCTTCCTTGATAGGTGGGGAAGCCACATTTTGGGGTCGGATTTTTTGGGGAGAGGCATGGAGCACCAATCAATCCCTCCCTTGCTGGTGGAGGGATGTGAAGGCCAGGCCAGGGGAAGGGAAAGGCAGTGACCTTCCCCCTCCCTCTATCCAGAGAGTGTGTTAATTTACATGAATGAAGTTTAATCTGTTAAATTGTATCATCTAGGAAGACAACTGAGGGATTCCCAGGAATACCAGACTTTGCCTATAGCTACAGTCCTCTTTCACCTGTGGTCTGGCCTTGTGTTCTGATTCTGCATGAACTGAAATTCTTTGATAATGACAATCAGCTCCTGAGCTTGGTCTTGGTGCTGCATTAGGTATCTTGGTTTTAGATTCCACCTCAAAAAACAAACTAGTCCATACTACAAGTTTAGAGAAGTGCAGGGAGAAAATAAATACTTTAGGGCGTGCTTTTTAATTCCTCCTTGAAGGTCCCTCCTAGTTTTGTTCTTGACATTTAGACTTTCCTTTCTGTTGGATAACCAAGGGAAAACTTTTTCACTTGTTGCTATATAAAAGACTAACTAAGCAATTGGAAACTAACTGTGGAAAGCAATTGGATTTTTCTTACTGGTTGCTGGGTTGATTTTTCTGCCCAGAAACCCTAAAAAAGCTTCATGCTGAGCTGCACACATTGGGAAGATTAGAAATTAGACCTGAGGTATAGCCTAGGTGACTAGCCAGCTGTTATGGAAATATGTAGAGATACTCAGCATCTGAGCTGCTTGTGTGCCAGTGTGTGTATTTACCTTAGAAGCAGGCTTTTATGCTGCATTTAGATTACTGAGACTTAAGACTTAGTAAAATAAGAAAAGCTACTTTATTTATAGAAATATATAGTAGATAGAAAGGCATACCTAGTTCTAACTAACTAACTAAGTTAGAGGCGCAATGTCCAGACTTGGGTATTGCCCTCATGGCTCAGGAGAGAGAACGAAGACAAAGAAGTTTCCTCTCTCCTTGGACAGTTGAAGAAGACAAAGGAAAAAGGGGCAGGTTAGCTTCCTGAGCATATCAGTTTACAACGGAAGGAAGTTAGGTAGAGAAGAGCCTAGGTAAAGGTAGGCAAGCCTAGCCAGCAGGAGGATCCTAACTCTATCTTCCTTCTGGAATACAAACAAAGGAACCCAAACAGGAGTTGCTCTTGCCCCACTTCCAACACCAGCCAGCCATGTTTCTATTTCTCTAGGGCTGTTTTCATCCTTTGCCATCAAGTACTCAAGAAAAAGAAGTACATTGTTGATGTACTCTGTAATAGACTGCAGTGCCACCCCATACTATGAGATAGGCCCAAAAGGAGGTTATATTGTTCTTGCTTGTTTATTTTTTAATTATTCTGATTTTATGAGTATAGTTTTTAATTATCAGAAACAGTTTAATGCTATCTTAAATTAGAGTTCATTTTTTAATTATATCTGTCTATATTTATTTATTTATTTATTATATGCTTTTAACTTTGGTAGGTTTTAATTTGTTTTTTATCTGGAAGCCGCCGTGAGTACCAATTTGGAAAAACAGCAGGGTATAAATAGAATTAATATATATAATATAAATATAAAAAGAAGAAAAATAGCTACTGATCGTGAGTATAGTGAGCATTTTAAAACAGTAAAGGGTTACTTAGCATAGTCATTTTTTCAGATCACTTTAAGTTATCTCTTTATTTCACCCTTTAGCAATAAGCACCCAATCCTGCTCTACTTATCATGATAACTGCGGAATAAACAAACCCTTATGTCTTTCTGCAGGCAAACAAAGATGCTTTTTATTGTTGGCTGGGTAGAGAACACAAGTGAAACTGAAAAGGAGAGCAAAGGAAAATCCAAGGGATGGAGTCTAACTCTTGTTTACGATACACATTTGTAACTCTTCAAGCGTGATATTACTATACATACTAGGGTTTTTTTCCAGTATCACTTAAGCAATTATAGGGTGATTGTGATGATGAAAAATCCACCCTCAGTCCGGGAAAGTATTGAGTGAGCAGAGTTTTGGAGGCTCTTCCAGATGAGACTTTCGTTGTGCACTTGTCTTGCCTTATTCATTGAATTTTTCAGAGGGTTGTCATGAACCTGCCCTTCACCTGAGATTATCCCTCCCCATGCTTGGTTCGGGAAATCTCCACCCAATAGGATGCTTGCTTCAGCCTGGGTCAGATACGCTCTCTACACTACAAGCTTCAGCCCAAAAGGTCACCACTGGTGTGCCCTGTTAGCAAAATAGGAAGTAGGTACAGAAACTGAATAGGGCCTTGATATGGTAGCACACGTGACCAGGCAGACACACAGGAATTAAAGTGCACAAAATAACTTCATTAAAGTACAAGATGTTAAATAGTGTATTGATGTGTAGTCCCTATCTTCCCTACCTGTCCTACTCCCCTCTAACTAATATGTAATCTACCCTTTTCCACCGAGCTCACTCCCATAACACAACCTCCCTCCTTCCACTCCAACTCCTAACTGTCAAAAACAACTGTGATTTATTCAAACCTCCCCTAGAGTTCTCACTCCCACACCCCCTTCCACCTGGCAGTCTTACTCATACTCCCAGGCATTCCACTAACGCCTTCAAACCCGTAACACATTTAATAACAGTTCCCATCAAGTGGTTTTGTTACAAGGGTCCTATTCTTAAATTGCTCCTATTCTTAAAACAACCCACCATTCTTTAAATGGAGGTTATCATTGTCTGCCATGTCACAAATTAAAAAAACATTTTTTAAAAAATCTGGGGGGGGGGAGCAAAGCACAGGTCCAGGGTTGGTGGTGCACCCTTTTGCCCCCTCCCTCTGGCTACAGGGCTGCTTCCACTCTTCTTTTTGGCCATCTCTTCAAAATGGAGTGTTGTTGTATTTGAAAAACTCTGTTATTTGCTGCAGCTGTTTGAAATTCCTTCAGCTTTGGTCTTGATATTGACAAATAAGACATCAGGAAGGGTATACCCACACCAGATTCTTCAGGATGTAGTGCTCCTTGTTCCATATATTTCCAGAAGAGAGAACCAAAAATTATCCATGCTTTGCTTATTTTAGTAGTTGATATTTCTGCATTGTTGAATTCTTTGAGGTACTTTATATGAAGACTTTCTGATATATGCTTCCGATTGTTTTTGGTTTGTTTCATGGCCACCATTTTTCGATAGATGGGTAGATGGTAGAATCACTCTTGTCAACAATGTTGCCAACATTTCTTGTTTTTCATCACCATCGTCATCACCATTGTTAGATCCAAACCCAACACGCAAGCTGTCCTGTTACCCCAGCTTACTTATTACACCCCGGGAGAGTGCGGAGCTGAGTAATAAATGAACCCACTATCAGAGATCAAACAACACAAAACAAAGCCTTTGCAAAGGGGACCCAATACTTACAAGCCAAAGCAGGTGAGCATGGGAACCGCGTTTATTGATAGATGGGGGTTTATATAGGTTTACCCCGAAATTTACAGTATCATGTTCACGTCATAAAACATAAAGAAACAATTGCTAACTGCCCTAGCTTTAGGACGTATGTGAGAAACAAAAGGGGTACAGGAGAAGAACAAAAGTGGAAACATTGCACTGTCAACTTGTCTACATATTTCACATGTCCTTGAGATAAGCACTATGCAGGAACGGACAAAGGCGCATGGGAAGAGGAGGTTCAATTGCAACCGGGCGCCCTCTAACTTAAACACAGACATGGTATCATTTCGTCTTGCATATCAAAAGGGAGGGATACAGCTCGAGAGCTATGAGGGACAATAAAGCAGTCTTTGACATTTCTGTGTGAAACATTTAGACAGTAATAAGCAAAGCCATAAGCATATATACGGTATGAAATACATAGTAGGGGAGTCTCCAGCGTAATCCGGCTTTTATTATGTGAGCCACTGGAATGTTGGTAAGGGTCAGGTCACAAGGAAATAAATCTACATTTTATACCGAAAGTCAGATAAATGCCACTCTGGTTCTATTTCTCATGAAGCCTAAGCTGGTTTAGGTAAGACCGGTGAATTATAGTTTTATTAACACAGGGGTTTCAATTTGAACACAACAATCCCCCCTTTCAGCCCTGAGAGACTAGTTAGTCTCTCAGGTAGCTGCATCACCTTGTTTGGATTGCCAAGCCGGTCTCAAAGCCAATTCCATGTAAGTTGGCTGTGGTTTTTTGAAAAGGGACACTGTGAGTCGGTTCAGGCAGGCAGAGGCCAGTTGCATTAAATTGGGAATACATTGTACACAGCAACAAACTGAAATTAACAAGGCACCTATTACAACAATATAAAATAAGATCTTATGCCAACTGGGCCAGGCTGAAAACCAATTGGAGAAGCTCGAGAACAAGGAAAAATTTTCTATGTGCTCTACTTCGTGATATATATTTCCGATGTCATTAATGTGTTTTATGACGTCAGCCTTACTGTCTGTTATGTGGGTACAACATTCGCTCCCTATCAGCGAACAGACCCCCCCGTGGGAGCTCAATAAAAAGTCCAAGGCGAGCCGGTTCTGGAGAACTACAGTTCTAATTTGCCCTTGTTCGTTGGTGAGATCCAAAAAGGCAATGGCCGAATCATTCATAAAACGCTCAAAAGCTTGAGACAATTCTATGAGCTCCTGGTATGTTTTGGCTGCGCCATACTGTGGAAAGAAACCTCTCAGCACTGCCTCCCCTGTGCTTCTTTTGTTACGACGACGCAGAGTAGGCAATGTGGAGGAAACCCGGAGTCCTGGAACTACCCTTCCCAAAGTACAGGTCCAGGAGCCCGTTACTGGTAATTTCCTTACCGCTGAGTGCCCACAAAGCCACCAGAGTCCAGCTGGGGTTTGATGATCCACTAGATCTGTAAGGAAAGGTACTAAATGGTGGTCCGCAAAAGTCAGGTGTAGCAAATGCTGCCAAATAGAAAGCCACGTTAAACCCGCTGCTTTTCGTGTTTCATTTATAAAAGACCAATTACCTGGTTTTGTAGAGTAAATTAAGCCATCGCATAACATCCCTCCCGCTGGCTGGCTTCCGCTGCCTACGCATACTGATCTAGCGATGGGCCCACTAAGAACCAACCCCCCTTCTAGTTCCTGTGAGCTGGAATGTGAGGCGAAGGAGAGATAGTCATTTAACGGCAATGGGGCCCCCGTCAAGGGGACTCCCGCCTGTCTGTGCGGTGGGGTGTGTGCACAAACATAACAGGTGCCCTTTTCCGGAGCTGTTTCTTCCATTAAGGCAACAAAAGTATTTCCGTCCCATCCATCGCCTCTTTTAGTGTTTCTATGTTTGAGCCCGCCCCATGTTTTCCTGGTTTGTGTAGCTTGTGTCACCTTGTCTTGTATGGGTTTCTGAGCGCCCAGTTTATCTCTTAGCCATGCATAACATGATGGTTCTCCAATACCTACACAAAACTTTGGTCTTTCTGCTATCTTGGGCTGGGTTGTTCCATATTTAACCTGGAAAGTAAGCATGTTATATTCTGAACTTATAGATGTTATGTCTACCTCTGGAGGGCAGCCGTAATTAGGCATATGTCGATATTGCCAGCATCGAAGTGCAAGTCTAATAGGCCATTCGATTTCAGCCTGGGTGCAATGCGTTACCCAGCGGCCAGTATAATTATGTTGCAAGATAACGGCTGTTTTATGACACAACCGTCCCGCTATGTCAGCCTTCACTATCCCTTCCTTTATCTGATTTACATCGTAAAGAAAAGGGTCTGGGCAATCCCGTGTTTTTGGGATTGTTCGTCCAAAGTCTTTCAGGTAGTAATAATCATTATCATTGCATATCTTCACGTTTGGGGGGCAGCAAAGGGGTAAGGCATATCGAGCTAACACAGTCATCCCCCATAAGTAAATAGACATCCTTTCTGTTTGTTGGAGCATTTCTGTGTTGATGTCTTATTCAATGTCTGCGTTCTGGAAAGGGAATTGTGCCGCCTGCCACTGGCCGGTTTCTTCGTTCCTCTGCAACCGTATCTTGGGGACCTGGGGTGGTGGCGGTGTCGTTACTACAGCTGGCTTTACGTGGGAATGATGTATCCACGACTTTCGTCCTTCTAGGAAAACAGCAGCTTGTGTAGTCAACAGGACTTGATGTGGTCCCGTGTATCTTGGCTGCAAGGAATCGCCCCTCACGAATTTCTTTGCCCAAACAAAGTCCCCGGGGTTGTATGGATGCACCTGGTCCTCAAGGGGTACCGTCTTAGTGGATCCGGCAGTTTTCCACAGTTCCCGGAGCCTGGTCTGCAAAGAAAGATACTGGGATACAGTTATGTGATCCCCCCCCAATAGTGAAACCTCCACATTTGGCAAGCACCCCCCTTTTGTGGGAGGCCTGCCATATACTAATTCGAACGGTGAAAGCCCTAACGCCCGGGTAGGGCGGGTACGCAAATGGAAAAGAACGAGAGGGAGTACCTGAGGCCACCTTAAGCCTGTTTCCTGAGTATACTTAGCCAACGCTGTCTTAATTTCCCGGTTCTGTCTTTCCGTTGCTCCGGATGATTGCGGATGGTAAGCGGTATGGAACACATGTTTAATTCCCAGACCTTCTTCAATTTTTGTCAAAATCTGTCCTGTAAAGTGTGTTCCTCGGTCTGAGTCTATTACCTCTGGAATTCCGAACCGCGGTATTACTTCTTTCAGTAATATTTTGGCCACCGTTGTTGCCGTAGCGTTTGTGGTTGGGAATGCCTCTACCCATGCTGTTAGAGGGCATACCATGACTAGAAGATGTTTCTTTCCTTCCGCCTTAGGGAGATCAACGAAGTCGATTTGGAGCTGAGTAAAAGGTGCAGCCGGCACGGGTCTACCCCCTTGTGGGGCCCTGTTTGGTAAAGCTGGTCCGTTGGCTTGGCAAATGTGGCATGCTTTCACTATTGCGCCGCATACGGGTTGGATTCCAGGGGCATACCAGAAACGTGTGATCGAATCTGATAAGGCAAGTATGCCGTAATGGCCTCCATGGTCATGGAACCATTTTGCTGCTGCGTGATACAATGCTCTGGGTAGACATGCTCGGCCGTCCGGCATGGTCCATAGTTGTTGTTTCAGGATCGCTCCTAGTTCAGTCCATTGCTTCACTTCCTGTGAGGGTATTGAAACAGATACAGGCGGGACAAAAGCAGTGGTCACTAGTGCCAGAGTTGGCATACTCATAGGTAATAATGCTGCGTGGCGTGCAGTCTGGTCAGCCAGGGCATTTCCCAAAGTCACTGGGTTCTGTTCCTTAGTATGTGCCTTGCAATGCACCACTGCTAGCTGTAAGGGATCAAGAATAGTTTGTAACAGTTTTTGCACAAGCTCCAAGTGTTGGATAGGCTTGCCCCCTGCAGTTGTAAACCCCCTGTATTTCCACAGATGAATGTGACAGTGTATAACTCCAAAAGCATATCTGCTGTCGGTAAAAATAGTCACTTTCTTACCTGCTGACAATTGACATGCTCTGGCCAGCGCATAAATCTCTGCTGCTTGCGCTCCCCATCGTCCTGGGAGGGCTGTCGCCTCCACCACCTCCCACTGTGTTGTTATCGCAAATCCTGTATATCTTACCCCATTTTGGTAATAGGAGCTGCCATCTGTAAACAGTATAATATCCGATTCTGGCAATGGCTCATCAGACAAGTCTGGTCTGATCTGTAAGGTAGATTGTAAGACTTGCACACAGTCATGCTCCGGGAGGGGCAGGGGTAAATCGGGTAAGAGTGTGGCTGGATTTAATGGTCCACAGCGTTCAAATCTGACATTTGGATCCTCTAGCAGCTCTGCTTCCAGCTGTTGCTGTCTTTGTGCTGAAAACACCTGTGTGGTACCCTTTCGCAGCAAAGCCGAAAGGGCATGGGAGGTCCATACAGTGGTGAAGTGTCCGAGGGTCAGTCCTTTCACTTTGGTTAGCAACAAGGCTGCCGCAGTCAGTGTGCGCGTGCATGTGGGGGTCCCACGAGCTACATTGTCAATCTGTTGAGAGTAAAATGCCACTGGGAAATGGCTGGGACCGTATAATTGTGTCAGAACTCCACTGGCCACCCCACATCTCTCATGTACAAACAGATTAAAAGGTTTCCCATAATTTGGCGGTTTCAGGGACATGGACGTAGCTACGCTTTGCTTTAATAATTCAAACGCCTTCTCGTTGTCCCGGCTCCATTGTATCAGATCAGGAGCCTTGCTTGCAGTAAGCGCATATAGTGGCTTGCTCAATTCTCCACATGATGGCAGCCACGGTCTACAGAACCCAATCAGTCCCAGAAACCCTCTTAACTGCCTTTTTGTTCTTGGAAGGGGGCAGTTTTGTATGGTAGAAATACGCCCCGGGTCCATTTGTCGCCCCTCTGGCGTTAAGATAAACCCCAAGTATTTGACTCTTTCTGATAGCCACTGGATCTTCTTCGGGTCTATTTTGTGACCCCTTGAATGCAAGTATAACAGAAAAGCCTTACCGTCTTCTCGCAGCGCCCCCTGGTGCTCGTTGGTAATCAAAATATCATCAACGTACAGAACAAGCACGGAACCTCTTTTTGGGGTGAACCCTTCGAGATCGTCCCTCAGGCATTGGCTAAACACCCCGGGACTATCGCGGTATCCCTGTGGGATTCGGGTCCAAACGAAAGAGCGCTGGTCCCATTCGAGTCCGAACAGATATTGCGAATCTGGGTGGAGAGGAATGCTAAAAAAGGCATTTTTGAGATCAATCACGGTAAACCACTTCGCGTCCCATGGAATCTGACTGATAATTGTTATTGGATCTGGAACAACAGTGTGCAAAGGGATCACATACCTGTTTACCGCCCTCAAGTCTTGGCAAAACCTCCACCGGACTGGATCTCCGGGTTTCTTTGGAGGTTTCTTTATTGGTAGTATTGGCGTGTTGCAGGGGGTCCGCTGCGGCCGGATAACTCCTTTTGCAATGAAGCCTTCTATTATGGGGCGTATGCCTTCTCTTGCTTCTAATGACAGAGGGTACTGGGCAACGTTTGGTGGCGGGAGGGATGTCTTTACCTGAATTCGAACGGGGCTTACTGATCGCAATAGTCCCACGTCTGTATCTTCCGTGCCCCACAAGTCAGATGGCAGGTCAGCAAGGTCTCCCGGTAAACCGTCTCCTGCATGTTTGTGTCTAAGTGTATTACCCGCAGGCACCCCTAATACACTCATCAGCAAGCCCACCCCTTCAGGGGTGCAGGTTAAGGTAGCCTCCAGTTTACACAACATGTCACGTCCCATTAAGGAAATGGGACAAGAAACAGAGTAGAGAAAAACGTGGTTAAACATTTTATCATTGTATTTAACTTGCAACGGTAGTGTTGTGCACATGGGCGTGGGGTTTCCATCTACCCCCATTGTCATTTTTACTTCTTTACTCAACCAGTTTTCTGGTGCTGCATTAATCAGGGAGTATGTAGCTCCCGTATCTATCAGAAAGGTCACCGCTTGTCCCTGCACGTTTAGGGACAGTCTGGGTTCTTGAGTTGGGAGAGAGAGAGAAAGAAACATCCCTGCTAAAGACATCAGATTCATCAGACCGGATCCTGCCCCCTCCCTTTCCACAGTTAGTCATTGTTGGTGTGCTGGGCGCCCTCCGTACTGATCCCATGAAGCCGGCGTCTGTTGGACAACGGGAGGGGGTGGAGGTGGGTAATCCGCTTGCGCACCTGTGAAATCTGTGTAAGAAGGGTTGTTAGAAATGTGTTGCACGTTCCCTGTCCTCCACGGACAGTCTTTCTTGAAATGTGTGTACTCTCCGCACTGAAAACAAGCCCTATCTCCTTGCCATGGACTCCTCGTTTGTCCTCTTCCTCTCTGATTTCCGGCTCTCGGCCCCCTCGGAAAACCTCTGCCTCTACCTCGAAATCCTCTATTTGGTGGCTGGCCTCTTATAGCAAGAGCCAGCATTTCAAAGTCCTCTTTTTTCTCCTTCTTCCTTCCTTTCTCCCTGTCCTTATCCCACACAAAATCCGCTACTTCCAATATCACTGTCACAGCTTCCCCCCCCCATCCGGGTCTGAAATTCAGAAAATAATCCCTCACCGCTGGCTGCGCTTGATGAACGAAATTGGCAATGAGGGTTGGGTGATCCAACACGTTTTCTGGGTTCAGATTTGTATAGCTACGTGCTCCCTCTAACAAGCGCGACCAGAATTTTCTGGGAGGTTCACTGGCTTCTTGTTTTATTGCCATGAATTTAGCTTGGTTGGGGGGTTTCTGTGACATCCGCTCCAAGTGTGTCAACAGCCTATCCCTGTCGGTCTGCAGCTGGGCGCGGCGAGGCTGCGTCCAGTCTCCCGCTACCCACGCTGCAGCCATCCGTGCTTGGTCCGACCAAGCTCTATTTCCCGCTGCCTCCGCAGCCCATGCAGTCTCCAACGTCCACAACCTGCTACGTTCTTCACCTGTCAGAACCCTTCTCAGCAAATGTTCCACATCCGAGTATGTTGGATTGTGGCTTTCGAACAACCTGCCCAACAACTCTCTAATTCTCCTTGGCTGCTCACCAAAAGTTCCAGCCATCCTACTCCATTCCTTTAAATCCCATTCCAACCAGCTCTTTAGCTCAACTACTTCGGTACGCTGGATGCCCCCTCGGGCATCTACGTACGGCTGATCATGTACAAGTAATGGCATCTCTAACGCTTCTGCCTCCTGCCTTTTCTTTTCTTTTGTTCGCTGGCGCGTGTCCATACCCCCTGAGGCACCCTTCTCCTCTTCCCTTTCATCTGTGTCATCATCCGACACACATGAAAGAAACCTCTTCTCCGGAGTGGGATTTCTGCTCCCGGGAGCTGGGAGCGGATCCGGAGCAGAAGGTATTATAGATCGGCTCAGGACCGTTCTTTTACTTGACGTATTGTCATTAAAATAAGAAGGAGGGGGTTCCTCAATGGACAGAGTTCTTATTGCCATCAAAGTAAGACTGTCCCATTTTTGTGACCCTATTTTCCATAGGAGCCAAAATTCCAATTGGTCTGGGTGGGTATCCCCAATCCGTCTCCGCAATCCCAACAACGGAACGGTTTCAAAGGACCCACCCCTCGGCCACCGTTCAGCCGGCACCGATACTGCAGTCATCCGCGGCCATTCCTCCTCACAGAGCTGTATCATTTTTTTCTTTTTTAAACCTCTCCTCCTCACTGGCAACTCTTCCTCTTGCCACAGCATACACATAATTCCCAAAGGGCTGTCCTTGACCGGCACACCCTCTGTATTTCCCATGACGTCTGATAGCGGGTTTTTCCTCAACTGTGCTTTATCCCCGAACTGTCAAAGCCGCCCGCTCGCGTTGATAACCGAGGAAATCCTCGTGGCGCCTGTTATCAATTTAAGGGGTGCAATGGCAAAAAGGGGGTCCGCACAAGGGATCCCGGACGAGCCCCCAATTGTTAGATCCAAACCCAACACGCAAGCTGTCCTGTTACCCCAGCTTACTTATTACACCCCGGGAGAGTGCGGAGCTGAGTAATAAATGAACCCACTATCAGAGATCAAACAACACAAAACAAAGCCTTTGCAAAGGGGACCCAATACTTACAAGCCAAAGCAGGTGAGCATGGGAACCGCGTTTATTGATAGATGGGGGTTTATATAGGTTTACCCCGAAATTTACAGTATCATGTTCACGTCATAAAACATAAAGAAACAATTGCTAACTGCCCTAGCTTTAGGACGTATGTGAGAAACAAAAGGGGTACAGGAGAAGAACAAAAGTGGAAACATTGCACTGTCAACTTGTCTACATATTTCACATGTCCTTGAGATAAGCACTATGCAGGAACGGACAAAGGCGCATGGGAAGAGGAGGTTCAATTGCAACCGGGCGCCCTCTAACTTAAACACAGACATGGTATCATTTCGTCTTGCATATCAAAAGGGAGGGATACAGCTCGAGAGCTATGAGGGACAATAAAGCAGTCTTTGACATTTCTGTGTGAAACATTTAGACAGTAATAAGCAAAGCCATAAGCATATATACGGTATGAAATACATAGTAGGGGAGTCTCCAGCGTAATCCGGCTTTTATTATGTGAGCCACTGGAATGTTGGTAAGGGTCAGGTCACAAGGAAATAAATCTACATTTTATACCGAAAGTCAGATAAATGCCACTCTGGTTCTATTTCTCATGAAGCCTAAGCTGGTTTAGGTAAGACCGGTGAATTATAGTTTTATTAACACAGGGGTTTCAATTTGAACACAACACCATCATTGTTACAGCAGAGTTTAAGGGGTTTCCTGTTGGGTAGGAAGGAGGCCAGCTGGGATCAAGGAGGCTGAGAGTGGCATGGCTTCATAAACCAGCTTTCATGCTGCCTTTAGGAACCCAAAGGGCCAGCCGGAGTAGATACTGTATCAGACCTTGATGGGTGAGGGTGCAGAGATGCAACCCTATTTTCCAAAGGGTGATTGGGAAGGACTCATCTCACCAAGAAAGCCTAAATGGGAGATTGATCTCTTTGTGCAAGGAGCTGAACCACACCACAGAAACAAATGGACCTGCATAGGTCCACAGGTGAATCTAGTGGTTTGGATTAGCTTAAAAGAAACAGTGATACTATTTCTGGGCCAATGATAAATGAAGAAGCAGAGCTTGGAAAAGTTACACTTTTGAACTACAACTCCCATCAGCCCAATCCAATGGCCATGCTGGCTAGGGCTGATGGGAATTGTAGTTCAAAAAAGTAACTTTTCCAAGCTCTGCGAAGAAGGCATCCTTTAAGGGACACAGAAACTCTAACTAGCCAGCCACCTCCTTTTTCTGAGGCCCCTAATCATGATGGTGTTGTCACTATTTCTAAAACTTTCCACTTTTGGAATAAAGTTTCCTAAATCAATTATGAGCCTTGTCTCTTTGGACTAGGCATTTCAACTGTGGCCTCTATTTTAGCTGCTTGTCCTATGCATTTTATGTAATGATTTGTTGCATTTGTAAATTGTCCTTCTTCCCAAAGAAGCCCAGGGCAATGTACAATAAAGAGTAAAGCAACAAGTATACATCCTATTAAAAAACACACAAATAACCAAATATAACTATAATATTTCCATAAAATCAGAGGGATAAAAACATGCAGAAACCAACTTGCAACTATTACATATTAAAACAGTCTAACTCAGGGGTTCCCAAATTGTAGTCTGTGGACGACCAGTGGTCCACCAGCTTCATTTAGGTGATCTGCAGGGTGATTGTAAAGATACAACTAAAAGTCATACAGCATCCAGCACAGATCATTACATAGGTGGCAAATATTCCCTTTTTGGGTAAGGTGCTTGAGAAGATGGTGGCGGTCCAGCTTCAAACCTGCTTGGAGGAAAACAGTGGGTTGTTGTTGATTTTGACAGATCTCCATATTGTCCAGCAATCTCTTTACATTTGTTTGCAGTCTTCTGTCTTTAATAAATCCAGTCTGATCTTCTGGGTACCCCTCAGTCCTAAAACCTTAGGCTGTCATGCCCTGGGGAACTTCAGCATGGTAGTCTGAGGGAACTTCAGCATCCACGCCAGATCTACCTTGCCTGATCCAGTTCAGGATTTCATAGCCACCAAAGCATCATGGGGCTTTCCCAATATATTTTCGGTCCAATGCATCCTGCAAGTCATACCTTCAGTCTGGTTTTTGCTGCATGACAGATTATGAGTGATTCAGTTATTGACTGTCATGATTGGATCACACTTTGGTGTAGTTTGGAATGGCTGCTACTAATGCATTCAGTTTCTCAATGCTGAGAAGGCTTTTGATAGGGTGGAGTGCAACTTTCTGAAAGAAGTACTGCATGAAATGAATCTAGGTGGTACATTTCTATCATTGATTCATCTCCAATATCAGGATCCCACATCAAAGGTTTATGTAAACAACTATATGTCTACAGCAACTAATATTCAAAGAGGGACTCAACAAAGATGTCCACTTTCACCCTTACTTTTTGCAATCCTCCTTGAAACTCTGGCTATTTTGATATGGAATAGTGACCAAATAACTGGTGTGAGATGTGGCAATATGGAACAAAAAAATAATTGTATGCAGATGATGTTTGAACCTTGAACAATCTGTTGAGGCAATCTTAGAAATCTCAAAATCAAATAGTGAGGCCTCTGGATATAAGATCAATAAGAACAAGAAAGTTTTTGGATTAATAGTTCTTTTGAACAACAACATCGAATTTCAAAACAAATTCAGCTCCAGTAGAAGACTACTCCAGTAAGATATCTTGGGATTTGGATTCACCCTGATCAAGACATATCAAGAGATCATAACTCTAATCTATTGATAAACCAAGTAGATAAGATATTGAAAGATGGGTGAGATACCCGCTATCCTGGGTAGGAAGGATCTCATTAATATCAATGGTAATCCTTCAAAAAACGTTTTTTCTATCAACTTTCACACTGGAAATTGAACAAGAACATCTAGCTAGACTGCAAAAGAAAATCAATAAATTTATATGGAGCAACAAGCCACACAGAACAGTCCAACAAAATTTGTGCCAGAAAATGGGCGAAGGTGGACTAGGAGTACCAAATATAGCTTGTTGTTATGCAGCTGTTAAGCTATCCTCGATTTATCATTGGTGTAACCCAGATGAACTAATAAAAGCAGAATAATGGATATATAAGAAACAACTTCGGGAAATGTTGTGGTATAAAACTAGAAGCTTCAGCCTGAATATGCCAATGCTATCATTTACAAAGGCAATTTTGAAGATCTGGATTAAGCTTTCCCTAAAAATAACATCTGATTGTTCATCTAATGCTTTTTGTCTAATACTGTTTGCCAATGAATTTGTTGAAGATTTATATGACACTGTTAATGTTTCAGTTTGGGGAGAGATGTTTTACTATGCTAACTAGATTATTGAAGGTCATTTTATTTTGCATGACCAACCAACTAGCAAATTTAATCAGACCAGACCTCCATTTTTCCAATATCTTCAATTACAACACAGTGGAGCAAATAATTAATAAATATAGTCCACTTATGTACCATTTGAAGCATTTCTATTGAGCACGACACCTTAGAAATCTATTAGTAATATTTACACAATACTGGCAGATGTAGGCTTGCACCAGACTTGACTAATGTATCAGAGCAAATGGGGAAAATATCGCAATAACAATAGCCTCACAATTCTACCAGCAGAGTGGAACTGGCTGTTGGAACTATTCTTAGCCTTCTAATAAGCTCCACTCTTAAAGAAAACCTTTTCAAAACAGCTTACCAATGGTATCTCACCACACATAAGCTAAGTAAAATATACCAAACCAGTATCCCTTGCTGGAGATGTAAAAAATGTAAAAAAAAGTTAACTTTTGCAAATCAGTACTTGCTACAATTAATGATATAACAGGATATAATCTACCTAAAAAAAAAAAATTACATTACTTCGTATTTTAAAAGAAGAGGTAGTGCCTGCTGATTTACAAATGGTTTCAACTCTACTGACTGCTGCTAGAATTTGTATAGCTCAGCTATACAACTTTGATCAATTAAGTAAGGAAAATATGGGAAGTGGCCCAGATAGTTAAACTGACTCGTCAGAAAAAGGAAAATACCAATAAAAGCAATCATTTTTATTGAAAAATTGATTTCAATATTATTTGAAAATTATTCAATATTTGAATAATTATTTGAAATTATAAATAAATATATATAATTATTTTTAAATTATTTGAAAATATTCAATACTCAAAAAATATTTTTTAAAAAATATTTTTATTAAAATTTATTAAAAATGAAAAGTATTAATTTCTGGAATGAGAGCGTGACATCATTTACCCATAGAGATTTTGTTTAGCCTTATTTAAATCATTGTATTTTGAATAATTTAAATTAGAACAACTTATTTAAGATTATAGTTCAAAATATATTTCTCTCTCTGTCTTTATACAGCTAGGTTTTTTGTAAAATGAAGGGGTCATCTGAATATGAGTATTTGCCTTGTCTTCCTTTGATGTTGATATTATTTGTTGTTTTTCTTTTGTCCACTTTTATCTTTCATTTACTCCTTTCTCTCTCTCTTTGCTCTTCTTCTCCTTCCCTCTTTTTTTTTTTTTTTTGAGCATGAATGGAATAGATGCTTAGAAATAAGAAGTGATAAAAACTGGGCCAACATACAGAAAAACAGTGGCTGATTTCTGAGCTTTAAAGAAAAAAAAGAGAACAAAGTCTAGCCACTGTGTCAGCTTTGTGCAAGGAAACCAGGAAGAATGCTGAATAATACGTTGATGTTTTCATGGAGCTCTCCATCACGACTCACAATCTTTTTCTTTGTTAGTTACTGTCCGTTCCAACTACATCAGTGTATGAGTGAAGTTAGGATTTTTTTGCCCCAGTGTGTATTACTTTACACTTATATTTAACTTCTTTTTTTTAAATTACTGTCTGTTCACACATTTGGAGAGATCCTTTTGGAACCCTGTTCAGTCTGCTTGTATTTTCACCATCCTCAATAATTTGGTGTAATCTGTATGTTCAGCTACCTCACAGTTCACCCCTAACTCCAGATGATTTATGAACAAATCAGGTCACACTAGTCTATTATTGATTCTTGGGAAACCCCATTGCTTCCTTCCCTCCATTGGCTTAAGTAGTTGTCTACTCCTAACAAGTCATTAATCCATAAAAGGACTAATTCTCTTATCCCATGACTGTTAGATTTACTCAGGAGCCTTTAGTGAAAGACTTTGTTAAAAGCTTTTTGGAGATCCAGGTATATATTATCTACATGCTTGTTGTCTCAAAGAATTCCAAAAGTTGGTGAGGCAGGAGTTTCTTTTGCAGAAAGCATGCTGATTGTTCCTCAGCAAGACGTGTTCTGTGTGCTTAATAACATTAACTTCTGTAGTGCTTTCAAACTGGCCTGTAATTTCCAGGATTTCTCTAGGATGCCATTTAAAGAACATGTTTTAGATCAGCCACTTTCCGGTTCCTCTGCCCCAGAGGCCAATTTTAGGGACAAGCTTCATATTTTTGTTAAACTGTCAGCAATTCACATTTGAGTTTTAAGAGGAATTCTCAGTTGGATGCCTTCCTGACCTGGTGTTTGTTAATATTTAATTTCTCAGTAAGCCATAAAACTTAATCTCCTGTCATCTTTTTTTAACCTTCTCTAAAAAAGGACTGATTCACTAGACAAGACAATAATGCTGGGAACAACAGAAGGGGGTAGAAAAAGAGGAAGGCCAAACAAGAGATGGATTGATTCCATCAAGGAAGCCACAGACCTGAACGTATAAGATCTGAACAGGGTGGTTCATGACAGATGCTCTTGGAGGTCGCTGATTCATAGGGTCTCCATAAGTCGTTGACTTGAAGGCACATAACAACAACAACAACAAAGGGACTAGGTATCAATCCAGTATGTTCTGTAGTGAGGACGGATGCAAATAATTAATTCTGTTTCCCTGCAATCATACCTATCGTTCCTTAACGCTCCTTTTATTTCTTTGTCATCTAAAAACCCAGATATATTCCCTAACTTATTTTCTGCTTCGGAATGCAGGAAGCTACCTTACACTGAATCTGTATAAAGTACTTCTGTATGTCCATAAACCCACCAATTTCAGTCCATACTAAAGCCTCTTTTCCTTCAAAACACTAATTTGATGAGTTCTCAGAGTAAAAATACACTTCAGTATTGTCCAATGTGAGTAAGCTCATGTATAGAATTTCTACAGTACTTCAGAACTGAAATGTGTAAATTCCAGAAAATCCAGCATTTGCCAGTTGCGCTATCAAATGGAGGTGTAAAATCAGTCTTGCCTTCATGTAGTAATTTTGTAACACACTGTATGGTGAATGAGATTTTCAAGGCCCTCTCCAATTGCTAACTTTAACACTCACCTCTAATATATTCTGACTTAAAGTGTGCAACCTTGTTTAAAATGCACTGCTAAAATGCACATTTTCCTGTATTACTATGTCTGAATGCATGATAACCAGGTTGAAAATCAAATTATCTGTGTTAGAGTGACTATTACAGTGTGAACACTGCCTGCTGTGCTGTGAATGAATCTTGTAAACAAAATTAAGTCTATCTCTTTTCCTTTTTGTTTGTGCATGAACACACAGACACAGACACTTGCAACAACAACAACAAAGAATTGCCACCTTCTGCTATCCTATTGTCACAGCTGCTCTCCTTTATTGTGGATGACATCTCCAGTGACAACTCAGCACGAACCCTGTTTCTTGAAACCAAAGATTCTATCAGAAAACGTACAGTCACACTAAAGTTGTTGCAGGAATAATGAAACAACAACTGATGTCACAGTTTAAATGGGTGGCATACCATAATACTTTGTTTAAGTAAAAGCATTGGCAGAGAACGTTCTCTTAAAATATGCATTGCTTTAAAGCAAAGAAGGAACCTGAGGCCCACCAGCTCCCATCAGCCCAACACAGCATGGCCAATAGTCAGGGATGATGGGAGCTGGAGTCTAACATCTGGACGACCACATATTCCCCACTCCTGCCTTAAAGTGAGCAGGTATTGACGTTGTCCTCATCACCCTTCTCACTGCCTAAATTATCCAAATGAGAATGCATCACACTGGTGTTACTTGCAGAAAATAGATCCTCTGTATACAGCTTTGCTTTGCTACAGTCAAATACAGGAAGCTGCATTGTCCCAGGTCAGACTGTTTGCCCATCTAGCTCAGTGTGGTCTACCTTGATTAGCAACAGCTCCCCAATGTCTTGAGCAGATGTTTTTGCCATCAGTCACTGACTGATCCTTTTCATTGACCATGCCAAGGTTTCAGAGGGGGTGTCATTGGACCTCTTAGTTCAAAGGGACAGCCACCCTGAAAAGAAAAATCTTGAAACAATGGAAAGTTCTAATCACAACCATCCAAATCTTAAAATAATTCATGTTTATGCATGTGAGGGAGACTAAGGCTAAGTTTCAGCATAACAGCAGGTTTTATCATTTTGGGGGGGGATACTTGAGACACAATAATTAGATTACATGACTGTATAACATCAAGGGGAATTCAATTGTCTTGATTCCATACAAGGCAAGGTTACTGGAAGATCTCAGTGAAGGAAGCTGTAAGCATGACTATGCTGGATCCACAATCTCTCTTGGCAGTCTCACTCCAGGCTATTGCCAACCATCAGACGTTCCCAATCACACATTTTAGAAAGGAAAAACAATTCCATTGAGTTATGGAGGTTACAGTGACCAGGGATTGCTGGAAAAGCTATCTGTTACAGAAAGGATTTGAGGGTTTTTGCATTATTAAAAGTCAAGCAGACAAACATGTAACGTGGCAAAACCATGTACAAGGAAAACACAGCTATGTCTGTAAATAATGGCAATATGTTGCAGATGAGAAGGAGCCAGTTGGCAGGTATTTTGCAAATGACACCACAGGTGCAACCTCACATGATGGGATAATTATGTTTGTTTGATACATCCACACCATACATTTAAAGCACTCTTATACCACTGTCATGGCTTCCCACAAAGAATCCTGGAAACTGTAGCATGTTAAGGTTGCTGAGAATTTTAGCTCTGTGAGGGGTTTCCTAACACCTTTCAATAGCCTTAAACTACAGTGCACTTAACAAACTCGAGGTTTCTTTGCTTTAAATGTATGGTGTGGATGGGACCCTTTTTGTTTAAAACATTTATTTTAAAAAAATATTCAAGTTGATTAATGGCCGAGTTTCCCCACTGTACTCATTGGGAGTTTACGACCACTCGCTTGATGTTATAGGCAGAATCCTTACTTCTACACTAGGAATTTACGTGTGCAATTCCCACTCTTTGCCCTGCAAAAAATGAATGAAAATAGACATGATGGAAGATAGGGAGATATACTTGCTGATGTGTGGAAAGTTATATGGCTTCAGCGGGAGAGCAATGAGTGAGTGGTGCTAAAAACCCTTAGTCTGGAGGCACATAAACCCTCTAGTTTATCACAGGATTTCCAAACATTTTTAAACAATATTTAAAATTCTGATTTCCATACTTGCTCAACATCAAAGAGAAAAACACCACTCTATAGTGGAGCATTAGTATCCCCAGCCTGCCTAACCTTACTTTCCAATATCATTTTGCTCCAAATGCCTACCTCACTCACAGGTTTTCTTTGAGATTTGTGCTAGTTAAAAGGCCATCAGGGCCAGCCCTATCATTAGGCAAAGTGAAGCTGCCAACTCAGGTGGTGGATGCCTGGAGTGGGGGGGTGGCAACGAGGTGTTGGAGGACAGATCTGTGCAGACCTTGCAGCTTGCCCTGCACTCCAAATGGACTGCTGCCCTTGAGTGGAATAAGTTTCAACTGCTAGTCTGATCAGCAGGTAAACATGGAACTGGAGGGAAGAGAGAGTCACCTTGTTGTGCCTCCCAGGCAGCGAAATGTCTTGGGCCAGCCCTAGAAGCCCTAGAAAGGCAACTGTTAGCTTGCATACCCTCCCAAGAGCTCTCTTACATTCACTAGGGGTGAGCCAAGCCAGGTTTGGAAACCATGTTTTCTGCTCAGCCTAGGAAAATTAAGAAGCCTCCCATCTTAAAGAAAAATGGCTGCTATTCCCATCTTTTGGTGCTTCCTCGAAATGTAGCAAGAGCATTGAGAAATGCCCTCAAAGCCAGGAAATATGAAAAGTAATACTAATTGAATTGACAAAATTCCCATAAATCTTAGTATCCCAGCTCCAAAAAAGAATTCTCAACAGATGAAGCTCAATGGCAATCTGTTTTATCTGACAAAAATCCAGACATAACAGATGTAATCTAAACTACTGTCTTTTGTCTCAATAAAAAAACAGAAGATTTGTTTCATTATTTTCAGCAGGAGACCAAGAATATATATGATAATGTTGACTGTAAAAGTATTATATTTATTTGTGGTAATTTTTTTGTGGAATGCTTCTTTGTGAGATAAAGCTGCTTCTATTTTAATTCTATCTCAAAATATAAATTTACTTGCTATGGATTGGAGTTTTATCAATTCGCACTTGACATGTGCAAAGCTGGTACTTTGATGCTTCCTCAGCATCTGGATTTACAAAATGGCTGCCATGTGGAATTTTAACTTGAAAGTGATCTCCCTGGTAGTTGATGCAATGGGATGAGCATGTTTGTATTTGTATGGAGCTTGTATCTGCATGGAGAAAATCTCCAGATCCTCTCTCATGCCACCGCAAACTGCTGTTCAGAAACATATAACAGTGTAGTCAACTGCTGTTGGAAGAAATGCAAAGTACCACCATCTGTAGGGCTGGTGTCAAGCATGAGGGGGCCCTTGGGCACTAACACCCCACCATGCAGCCAGTGCAGGCTTAAATAGGCCCAGCTGCCTTGCCTCCCACATCTTCACATGCAGCATGCTAGCATGTTGCATGTGCATGCCTTTGCACACACTGACTTTGATTAAACCTGATTTGTCTTTGCCAGACCAGATAGGAAATGCCCAACCAAGGAACAGAATATGGCCATTGAAGAAGACCTTAGAGCATTTGCTAATTCCTGTTCTGCTCCTCAACTCATGGTAATCTGGTTTCCCATCTCCCATTGTGCCCAACACATTGCTGTTAGGGCAGAGACACTGTTCTGCCAGTTTTAGTGCATCTCCACCTGTCTTTTCTGAACAGGGGCACATGATGCTAGTCAAACCTGCTCCTTTTTACTGTAAAACCTGGAGCAGCTTGAGTACATTTTTAAAAAAAATTGCTTCAAAGAGATTTTGCAGCTGATCAGCAGATCAACCAGTTGCCCCTCCAGGTGTGGCCAATGGAAATACTTTGCTGTAGGCAACTAGTATGCTCACAGCTTTAGTGTCCTGTATAGGTTCCAATACTTTTTGAATTGATTTGATAAATTGTCCTAGATTCTAATTAGATTCATCTTTCATACTCTGCTCTTCTGGAATGTTGCCCATCATGGAACAATGATTAAGTTGGTATATCCACTTATCTGGTTCTTGTTGTGCTGTGTGTAGTTGTGTTGCTTAATTTCATTTAAAAGCAGCACCACAGCAGCAGAGAGTAACAGCAGATGTTGAAATGCGAGTGTGCCAGCGTGTGCGTGTGTTTGCCTAAGAAAGCAGGCTTTTACCCTGCATCAGCATCACTGAGACTGGAGACTTGGTAAAATAAGAAAAGCTACTTTATTTATAGAAATACATAGTAGATAGAAAAGGCATACCTAGTTCTAACTAACTAGCTAAGTTGGAGGCGTAACACCCACGTGTAGGAGTTAGTCCCATGCTTGGAGAGAGAGCAGAGACAAAGGGAGTCTCCTCTCTCCTGGTCAGCCGGAGAACAAAAGGAATGGAAAGGGCGGAAGGAGGAGGGGCAGCTAAGCTTCCCTAAAAGCATCACAGTCTAGCGACAGAAGGAAGTCAGTCAGAGCATCCAGAGCTTGGAAAAGTTACTTTTTTGAACTACAGCTCCCATCAGCCTAATCCAGTGGCCATGTTGCCTAGGGCTGATGGGAGTTGTAGTTCAAAAAAGTAACTTTTCCAAGCTCTGAGAGCATCACAGGTAAAAGGTAAACAAGCCTGTCCATCTGGAGGACCCTCGCTCTATCTTCCCTCTGGAGCTTAAACAAAACAAAACAAAACAGGAGTTGCTCTTGCCCCACTTCCAACAGTTCTGATATGCCTATTCTTATTCCTTTGCAGTCACAATGTTGACCAACGCATACATTGCTATTTTGAAGATGTCTAAGTATTCTTTTTTTTTTTTAAAGGCAAACTATGGTTGGCATTTGATCAGCACAAAACAGGGCTTCACACACACCCTCTCCCATGTTTTCAACAAGTGAGGGGGTCATGAGGTCATGCTCGCTAGCTCTCCACCTGATGAAAATGGCATGTGCCTGTCACACCAGCCACACCCACTATCAGCCATATGTTTAGCAACTGCATGAAGGATCCTACAAGAGGAGGAATCCTATATATGTATGTCATTGGCAGGGGGTGAGACTAGCCAGCCTGACACTGCAACTTCTTCACATGTGCTTTAATCTGTGGGGGAGCTTGTGCGAAGCACTCTATAGCAAAGAAACCAATCATATCCCATGCTTTTGATCCAAAGATCTCCAATCATTTGCCTCTTTACACAGAATAGTTTCTTGGTGAGAAGCCAAATGATCAAATCAAATAAACACCAAATAAGAATTTAGTAAAGGGGGTTGGGAATAGCTCACTTGGTTAGACTGTATATCCCTATTACAAACTTGAGTCTCTATCCCCAAGTCTCTATGCTTTTTGACCTTAATCTATTTGAGATTTGGTTAAAAAAATGACAAATGAGCTAAGAACTTGGACCAGCATCTTCATGTTGAGAGAAATGTCCTGTTAATGTGTTTCTCTCTAGTTTCATTCATGCCCCACTAACCTTAGAAGAAAAAGGCAAGCAGCTGTGGCTACTGACAGAGCAAATTCGGCAGCTGTAAAACTAAGTGTGTGGTCAACTTCATAACTGTCCTCTTTAGGAAGCTCTTAAAACCCATATGTCTGACTCAATTATTGTTATTGGAATAGGCTGCCATGTTGATCATGATCTACCTGACTAGTTAATTTGCTTTTCTGGTTTTCTCTTGCTTTAACTTACAAATTGTTCACAAACAGGTTCTTAGTGGAACCAATAGACAAAGACTGAAATGGGGAAACAACATATCTTACAAGAGGTTGTGTGTGTGTGTGTGTGTACAGACACATACCACTGGCTGACACTGCAGGACAAGAATGTGGGAAGTCCTTTTTTCTAAGCACTGGGAGGTCACAGTGGAGGCAATGGACATCTCACTCAGCATTGTGTCAGCATGCAGTTCCTGCTTGAATAGCAATCTTTGCTGACATCAGAAGCTTAAACCAGGAGCGGCTATCTAGTTGCCAACCATGCTTGGTGCTAAATGCGGTGGCCCCTCCTCCTGTCACTGTCTGCTCACATACAGGAAAGAGTGAGACTCCTCCCCTTTGCTTGCACACCATAGGCAGCAAAACAGCTGGTCCTGCATCAGACTTTGAATGCTAGGTAAAACCCTATGCTTTCTGTGCAGCTCTGAGTGGAAACTGGCCATCACTTCTGATGATCACCCGCACCTTTCTTTCACTGTGTGTGCATGAAGTGAAAGGGCACAATTGTCAACAGCTTCCCAGAGCACAGCATATCCGTCATGTGCACACATAGATGCATGTCAAACCACCACACACAATCTACATGCAGTCATTATGCTTCCCCCTCCCCCATTCCACAGAAGTGCTTTCTGTGCAGGATATTTGTAAGGTTTGAAGCAGTCCTCTGAGGGCATGCAAGCCTATTCATCACCCTCCACATTGTCTACGAGGTGGAACGTTTGGCTAGACTCCTTTCTAGGACACTCATAAAAATAAACGGAGGCAATGGAGCCTTAATTTATTGAATGTTCAGATTTAGTGGTTGTTCTCGGTAGGTCAATCTCCTTACATGTGGCAAGAAATTATGACAGCTCGTACTTTCCCATGAGAACTATATGTAGAAGCAGGTAATTAGGACTGCCACTCAGTCTTCTCTAACGAACGCTAGTGCAGCACAGTCAGGGCTTGAAGCTAACTGCTATGCCTGGTGAAACCTTCCTCCCAGCACCTTAGATGCAAATGGGCCACATTTGTAATGGAAAGTTGCAGTCGAGAGGCGAAATAAGACACAGAGACATCAGCTTGGGTTGAACAAGGGCCACTTTATTAAATTACGGCAAAGAAAATCCAATTTAAAGTGACCTGCAGAGGGAAACCTAGGTGCGGGAACTGTCTATAAGCAAGTAGCTTGCCACACAGCTCTTGGGCGACCAGCCCCTGCTGGGGCAAGGGCAAGCCCATCTGCTTACCCTTTACCCCGGCCACACCCTGTAGGTGAGTAGGGGGGCCTTCCCATGTGATCCCCACCCGGGGCCGTATAACCCCTGGGTAGATGAGGATAAGTTGGCCCCAGAAGCAGCCCATATCCTGCCCTCGAGCCGTAAAGCCCTGACAGACAGGCCTCCGGAACCGCCAATCACCTCCAAACGTGCCTAAGGGGGCCACCTAGCTGTCCTTACCTATTTCCCTTCCCGCACCTTCCCACCACAAAAGAGGGACAAATCTCTATTTAGTCCCCCTTTACCCCACTGCCGAGAAGCACCTCTCGCAGACACCTCTGCAGGTCTCCCAAATATGTTGTTACCTGCATCTGACAGGTGAACGCCATCGGCCCTGTATCGTTCACCCTTCTAATGCTGAATGGGGATGCGGAATGGCTAACCCCCCATGCCCAAGAAGAGCCAACCGAATCTGCCGGTTAGCCTTCGTTCGCCAAACCCTGCGTGGGAGCATGCCCATAAGTAACTGAGGCCGTCGTAGCCTCTCCGCTGCATGTCACACATGCTCTCCAACTGAGGGCCTTGCCCAGCGCAACTGAGGCCGTCGTAGCCTCTCCGCTGCATGTCACACATGCTTGCCAACTGAGGGACTTGGCTTTAAGTAACTGAGGCCGTCATAGCCTCTCCGTTGCATGTCACACATGCTTGCCAGCTGAGGCACTGGGCTTTAAGTAACTGAGGCCGTCGCAGCCTCTCCACTGCATGTCACACATGCTTGCCAACTGAGGGACTTGGCTTTAAGTAACTGAGGCCGTCGCAGCCTCTCCGCTGCATGTCACACATGCTTGCCAACTGAGGGCCTTGCCCAGCGCAACTGAGGCTGTCATAGCCTCTCCATTGCATGTCACACATGCTTGCCAGCTGAGGCACTGGGCTTTAAGTAACTGAGGCCGTCATAGCCTCTCCGTTGCATGTCACACATGCTTGCCAGCTGAGGCACTGGGCTTTAAGTAACTGAGGCCGTCGCAGCCTCTCCACTGCATGTCACACATGCTTGCCAACTGAGGGACTTGGCTTTAAGTAACTGAGGCCGTCGCAGCCTCTCCGCTGCATGTCACACATGCTTGCCAACTGAGGGCCTTGCCCAGCGCAACCGAGGCCGTCGTAGCCTCTCCGCTGCATGTCACACATGCTTGCCAACTGAGGGCCTTGCCCAGCGCAACCGAGGCCGTCGCAGCCTCTCCGCTGCATGTCACACACGCTTGCCAACTGAGGGCCTTGCCCAGCGCAACCGAGGCCGTCGTAGCCTCTCCGCTGCATGTCACACATGCTTGCCAACTGAGGGACTTGGCTTTAAGTAACTGAGGCCGTCATAGCCTCTCCGTTGCATGTCACACATGCTTGCCAACTGAGGGACTTGGCTTTAAGTAACTGAGGCCGTCATAGCCTCTCCGCTGCATGTCACACATGCTTGCCAACTGAGGGACTTGGCTTTAAGTAACTGAGGCTGTAGCCTCTCCGTTGCATGTCACACATGCTCTCCAACTGAGGGCCTTGCCCTGAGTAACTGAGGCCGTCATAGCCTCTCCGCTGCATGTCACACATGCTCTCCAACTGAGGGACTTGGCTTTAAGTAACTGAGGCCGTCATAGCCTCTCCGCTGCATGTCACACATGCTTGCCAACTGAGGGCCTTGCCCAGCGCAACCGAGGCCGTCGCAGCCTCTCCGCTGCATGTCACACACGCTTGCCAACTGAGGGCCTTGCCCAGCGCAACCGAGGCCGTCGTAGCCTCTCCGCTGCATGTCACACATGCTTGCCAACTGAGGGACTTGGCTTTAAGTAACTGAGGCCGTCATAGCCTCTCCGTTGCATGTCACACATGCTTGCCAACTGAGGGACTTGGCTTTAAGTAACTGAGGCCGTCATAGCCTCTCCGCTGCATGTCACACATGCTTGCCAACTGAGGGACTTGGCTTTAAGTAACTGAGGCCGTAGCCTCTCCGTTGCATGTCACACATGCTCTCCAACTGAGGGCCTTGCCCTGAGTAACTGAGGCCGTCATAGCCTCTCCGCTGCATGTCACACATGCTCTCCAACTGAGGGACTTGGCTTTAAGTAACTGAGGCCGTCATAGCCTCTCCGCTGCATGTCACACATGCTTGCCAACTGAGGGACTTGGCTTTAAGTAACTGAGGCCGTCGTAGCCTCTCCATTGCATGTCACACATGTTTGCCAACTGAGGGCCTTGGCTTTAAGTAACTGAGGCCGTCGCAGCCTCTCCATTGCATGTCACACATGCTTGCCAACTGAGGGACTTGGCTTTAAGTAACTGAGGCCGTCGTAGCCTCTCCATTGCATGTCACACATGTTTGCCAACTGAGGGACTTGGCTTTAAGTAAATGAGGCTGTCGTAGCCTCTCCATTGCATTTCACACATGCTTGCCAACTGAGGGACTTGGCTTTAAGTAACTGAGGCCGTCGCAGCCTCTCCACTGCATGTCACACATGCTTGCCAACTGAGGGACTTGGCTTTAAGTAACTGAGGCCGTCGTAGCCTCTCCGTTGCATGTCACACATGCTTGCCAACTGAGGGTCTTGCCCTGAGTAACTGAGGCCGTCGCAGCCTCTCCGCTGCATGTCACACATGCTTGCCAACTGAGGGCCTTGCCCAGCGCAACTGAGGCTGTCGTAGCCTCTCCATTGCATGTCACACATGCTTGCCAACTGAGGGACTGGGCTTTAAGTAACTGAGGCCGTCGCAGCCTCTCCGCTGCATGTCACACATGCTTGCCAACTGAGGGACTTGGCTTTAAGTAACTGAGGCCATCGCAGCCTCTCCGCTGCATGTCACACATGCTTGCCAACTGAGGGCCTTGCCCAGCGCAACTGAGGCTGTCGTAGCCTCTCCATTGCATGTCACACATGCTTGCCAACTGAGGGACTGGGCTTTAAGTAACTGAGGCCGTCGTAGCCTCTCCGTTGCATGTCACACATGCTCTCCAACTGAGGGCCTTGCCCAGCGCAACTGAGGCCGTCGTAGCCTCTCCGCTGCATGTCACACATGCTTGCCAACTGAGGGCCTTGCCCAGCGCAACCGAGGCCGTCGCAGCCTCTCCGCTGCATGTCACACATGCTTGCTAACTGAGGGCCTTGCCCAGCGCAACCGAGGCCGTCGCAGCCTCTCCGCTGCATGTCACACATGCTTGCCAACTGAGGGCCTTGCCCAGCGCAACCGGGCCGTCGTAGCCTCTCCGCTGCATGTCACACATGCTCTCCAACTGAGGGACTTGGCTTTAAGTAACTGAGGCCGTCATAGCCTCTCCGCTGCATGTCACACATGCTTGCCAGCTGAGGGATTTGGCTTTAAGTAACTGAGGCCGTCGCAGCCTCTCCACTGCATGTCACACATGCTTGCCAACTGAGGGACTTGGCTTTAAGTAACTGAGGCCGTCATAGCCTCTCCGTTGCATGTCACACATGCTTGCCAGCTGAGGCACTGGGCTTTAAGTAGCTGAGGCCGTCGCAGCCTCTCCATTGCATGTCACACATGCTTGCCAACTGAGGGACTTGGCTTTAAGTAACTGAGGCCGTCGCAGCCTCTCCGCTGCATGTCACACATGCTTGCCAACTGAGGGACTTGGCTTTAAGTAACTGAGGCCATCGTAGCCTCTCCGCTGCATGTCACACATGCTTGCCAACTGAGGGACTGGGCTTTAAGTAACTGAGGCCGTCGTAGCCTCTCCATTGCATGTCACACATGTTTGCCAACTGAGGGACTTGGCTTTAAGTAACTGAGGCCGTCGCAGCCTCTCCGCTGCATGTCACACATGCTTGCCAACTGAGGGACTTGGCTTTAAGTAACTGAGGCCGTCGTAGCCTCTCCATTGCATGTCACACATGCTTGCCAACTGAGGGCCTTGCCCTGAGTAACTGAGGCCGTCGCAGCCTCTCCGCTGCATGTCACACATGCTTGCCAACTGAGGGCCTTGCCCAGCGCAACTGAGGCTGACGTAGCCTCTCCATTGCATGTCACACATGCTTGCCAACTGAGGGACTGGGCTTTAAGTAACTGAGGCCGTCGTAGCCTCTCCGCTGCATGTCACACATGCTTGCCAACTGAGGGACTTGGCTTTAAGTAACTGAGGCCCTCGTAGCCTCTCCGTTGCATGTCACACATGCTTGCCAACTGAGGGCCTTGCCCTTACGTAACTGAGGCCGTCGTAGTCTCTCAAGCTGCATGTTGTCCCATGCCTGCCAACTGAGGGTCTTGCCCTTAAATAACAGAGGCTGTCGTAGCCTCTCAAACTGCATGTCGTCACCTGCCAGTGATCTGTGGGTCTTGCCTCAAGCAACTGAGGTCATTTCCACCCGGGGGAAGGACCACCGCTTGTGAAACTGTCTGTACTGAATTATGCTGGAATAAAGTGGGTAGGACCCTATCCAAACGCATTCCTCTCCGGCCACGCCACTGTATTGCAGCCCATCGACTGAGGCCCAACTGTGAGCCCATGTTTGATTTCAAGCCCCTCCTGGCTGCCCAGAAGACTATGCTGAGGCCGCCTATTAGGATGCGCGTAAGCTCCGTCCCCGTCCAGCAGCCTGTCAAAATAATTATAACTTGTTAGGCTTCTGAATTCCCAGGCCCTCTAAAAGGGGTGAATATAGCCCTTATAAACCTGAGGACAAGCATCCAACAGCCTGCACCTTTGCCTGGGAAAACCCAAGACCTGCTGCCGTAGAAGCAGCTGTAAAAGCCCGCTTTGTGAGCACCCAAAATGGGTATTTTGTGAGGGGGTCCTCGCTTGCTTTGGGGAATAAATATCCTTCTCCAGATCCCCCTGGCCAATGTATGGTCTGCCCCATACACCTCTGGTCCATCTGAGACCTTCACAATTGTATACAGGCACAACCCCCCCATCCACGGAGACATCTGATAGCTGGAGGGCACGTCGAGACAGGTCTCACTTGGATCCAGCCATCACCTTACCTATCCTAAAAGCTCCAAAAAAGCCCAGCATAAGGGCTACTGCCTGGAAAGTCTGGCTTCATACCCGGAGGAGCATACTGTATTCCCACTGGCTCACCATACCCAATAAAATGTCCAGTGAGAAAGGGCGATGGGGATAGGGGAAAAACCACCAGCCTAGCTATGAAGGAAAGTCCCACCAGCTTACCTTGAGGTGCTTGGACTAACAGGCCCCTTCTCCTGACATCCACTGGGAATTTCAGCGGGTGACACAACAGAAAAGGCCATTCTGGCACATAGTCCTTGCCTGCCCAGAATTCCTGAATCGCCCTACCTGCTCTGTGGTAGCTGGCGAGCGTGCTGGGGGAAATGGAATCTACGGGAATTCCAGTGCGCAGTTCACAGGAATAGGCCATCTTTGCACAGCTTCTGCGGCCCTTTCTGCATTCTGATAGTTGGCGATCACACTAGGGCAATGGATAGGCTTATGGCCATCTCCGACTGGGGTAGATCATCCCTACTCCCAGCTGTCAAGGGAATCCCCAGGTACATAGCCATACTATAAGCTGTGACCTCAGGTGCTAACATGCATCCCAAAATCTGCCATACCCCTGAACAGCCAATCACACAGATAGTGCCCCACTACTTCTGGGCCCACATGTCTCCTGATTGCTCCCTCGCAGAAGAATCTGAAGCACTCCATGTAAGAAATATAGCAGTCCATAGGCAATGTTCTGCCACATAAATGCATAAGGCACCTCTGCCACATGCGTGCACCATGTTAAATGAAGTGTAGCGCATGGTACCTAGACTATCAGGTATGAACTACTTACAGCCAAACCCCTTCAATAAGACTGGTGGTGAATCAGGTGTAATTTGCATCTTTACACTCTGTCCCTGGCAAATTACTACCATAACGAAAAGAGATCAAAGATTGTAGGCCATGAAGGCCAGCCTGGAGTTGGAGGCCATGAAGGCCAGTCGGGAGTTGGATTATGGGACTAGGAAACCAAAAGGAAAACACCATAACACAGACAAACCTTCCCTTAAACCGGGTAGCCAGCAAGCAAAGTTCGTAGTACCTTGAGTCTAACCGGGGAGGGACACGTCCTTGAGCAGCTTATACTGGGGGCTTCTTCTTACCCCTTTGAAGGGCTCTTGTCTCCTATCTCACTGTTGCATATATCCTTCTGCAAAAGGGAAGGAAATCATTTATGAGTAAGTACACTTTACCAGCTACTAGTTCATTGCAGCTAACCCAGTTCCCTTAAATCAGAGACTTCAGGTAATTGTTATCAAAAATCCCAACAAAGAAAGGTTTTGTTATTGTTGTAAAGTCATCAGGAAAGGGTGAAGAGTCTGCCTGGATCTTAAAATGCAGCCTCTGTGTCAAAAACAGTCTAAGCTTGCATCAAGGCAGTGGGGCGTCTTTTGCAGTTGAGGGGCGAAATAAAACACAGAGACATCAGCTTGGGTTGAACAAGGGCCACTTTATTAAATTACAGCAAACCAAACCCAATTTAAAGTGACCTGCAGAGGGAAACCTAGGTGCGGGAACTGACTTTAAGCAAGTAGCTTGCCATACAGCTCTCAGGCGAACAGCCCCTGCTGGGGCAAGGGCAAGCCCATGTGCTTAACCCTTACCCCGGCCACACCTTGTAGGTGAGTAGGGGGGCCTTCCTACATCATCCCCACCCGGGGCCGGATAACCCCTGGGTAGATGAGATAAGTTGGCCCCAGAGGCAGCCCATATCCTGTCCTCGAGCTGGAAAAGCCCTGACAGACAGGCCTCCGGAACCGCCAATCACCTCCAAAGGTGCCTAAGGGGGCCACCTAGCTGACCTTACCTATTTCCCCTCCCACACCTTCCCGCACCAGTGTTACAGTGAGCTGCCCAGTAGGGCAGTAACCTTTAAATATGTCAAATTAGCCAAATAGCCAAAACCACCTGTTGATCACAACGCCCCCTAACCTGATCCCCTCCCACTTCCATAGTGTGGAGCAGGCAAAAAACCTGCCTGCCAACGAGGGTGGGCAGGATAAAAATTCCTACTCGGCCCCGAAGCGACCCCTAGGCACACCATAAAATAGGGAGGGCAGGGTGGGCGTCGCACTGCAAAGAGGGAGGTAGGAGGGGCGGCTGGACTTAAATAGTCGCAGAAGCCCCGCCCCTCCATGCTGCACGTCGTGCGTGCGTAATAAGGCACGACACGTGACTTTGCCCCATACTAAGATGGAGGTGGCAGCTTCGCCCCCATCTGCAACCATGCCCCGCCCGTCAGCTGTGCGGCGAGCAGGGCATCGTATCTTTGCAAAATAAAAGACAAATATTGTGTCATGGGGACAGTGTCAACAAATAAGCCTTCAGAGAATAAGAAACAATAGCAGGAAGGAAAAAACTCTTTGGCACTTTCTAAATATTAATAATTTTATTCTGTAGGAAAAATAACGTGTACACTCCCCATCCGCTTTCTGTATTGGGGTTACCTCAAATACAGCTATAGCTTTTGTTTAAAACATTATTTTTCTTGGTTCTTAATATGTACATTTTCCTCAAACTTCTATTGATTTATTTTTAGAACGCTGGATATGATTATTTATTTTACTTATATATTTGTGTACAGCTGTTTCATTAAAAAAAAAAATCAAAGCAGTTTACAACAAATAAAAAAGCCCCATACAATAAAAACCATTAAAAAACCATTAAAAATACAGCAAAAGTCAGCTATTGTAAAAACAGAGCAATCCAACTCAAGGGAAGCCAGCGTAAGTTATGCTGGAGCAAAAGTAGCTGGAGTAAAGTTCTTCCACATGCAGTTGCCATTCAGGAGCTTCTGGGATGGATGAACACCTGGGAGCTGTGCACAGGACCAAAATGTAAAAGCCTGCTCTCCCAAATACCCCACCAGGAAATAAGCCCTTTCCATTGACTTCTATTGCAATTATTTTCTTAGATTGACCTTTTTTCTGGGGAAACTTTTACCTGGATCGGGACCTACAGGAGTGCTCCAAACTCTAGTTGGATGTGGCCTAAGTCCCGTCATCTTGGCCCCTCCCCTCACATACCCCAACACGCCCCTTTTGGGGGCCTTATGCTGGCTCCACTTGTGCTGGTCTCAGCTGAGCTGTCTGAGTCCCTGCTGAGTCAAGCTAAGGGTCCCTGCTGAGTCAGGCTTACACCAGTGTAGCTTGGCTGAGCTGGAACCCAGCTGCCTCAGCTGGAGACCCACTGCATCCAACTCCCCTCACCCTGGTGTAAATGCAAGTTGGATTGTTCCCAAAGACATATTCTTAATTGGCTGCACAAGCCTGGTGGACCAGAAAGGTTTTCAGTAGTGTTCAAAATTCAGAACATAAGGTATCGGCTGAATCTCTGTTGGCAGAGCATTCCAGAGAACTGGGCCGATGACACCGAAGGCTTGATTTTGTGTCGATGTTAAATGAGCCTCACCAACTCAGGGGACGACCAAAGCCCCTTCTGCTGATGATCTTACATTGTATGTAGTCATGCTGCTCTAGAACATTGTTTAGACTGGACTTCCGGGAAGGGTGACTTCGCTTGTGCCTGCTTTTGAGACGGGCTCCCACCTCAAAAGAAGCTTATTCAGATATAAATCAGTCAGAACATTTTTTTTTGACTGATGAAATTTCTCCCGGGCAGGGAGAAACGTAGAGATCAACCTCAAAAGCCTGTTTTTGTTGGGAGGACTGGATTTCATTAATTTATGAGAAAAGGTCCAGCCAGCAATGCCGGACGGACTTCCGAACAAGCTCTATCTGTTTAACGCGATACGTTTATCTTTTCTTCAAAGAGAAAACAGACTAACAGGCAAGCACCCTTCTTTCTATTATTTTTTTTTACTTGGTTTAAATTGCTGCAGCAAAAAGAGATTTGTCAATTTAATCAGCTTTAAAGAGCTTCTGGGTGAGTTATAACTCTTCTCTGTTATTCACGAAATTAACAGCTTATCTCTGTTTCTATTGCAAAAAGCTGTCCTGGAAGTGCATTCTAAAGATATACACAGAAGAGGGATTTCTGTTCCGAGGAATATTATATTGTCTGGGACTATTCTCTTTTTGGTCTATTTTATTTTGACGAATCTGCTTCTTCACGACGCCGCTAACTGTTTTGATGCTGGGAACTAAATTTGTTTTGTATTCTTGAACATAGAGAGATAAGGCAGGCTGCTTTGTTTATACTGTGATGTCATCAAGCCTGGAATATTAACCCAATTGTTGCTGAAATAAGAAGTGGTTCTTCTTTATTTTTGTTTTGCTTTGTTTTTGTGGTTTTAAAAAATGGCAATCAAGAAAGTGGCTGAGAATCTGGAAGTAATTATGTTTCAGAAAATAATGGATGAGATTGAGATAACGAAACAAACCCTGTGACAGGGCAGCAAGGAGCTGAAAATTGAACTGAGCAAAATGACGCAGGAGTTTAAAGAAATAGGGGATCCTGTGAGAGAGGAGAATGAGATCAGAGATGAGAAAAGAAAAAATAAAGGGAAGATACAAGCCCTGGAGATAGGAACAAATGTGGAATTGGAAAAAGATCTGGAGTTTATGGATATTAGAAATAAAATCTACTGTTTGGAATTTAACATTATCTCTGAAGAAATTAATGAAGATATTAGAGATAAAGTTATCAATGGCTTGGATAATCTTCTGGACTGGAATGACATGATGGAGCTTGATATAGAGAAAATCTATGGAATTAACAGCAGCCATGTGACAATGGAAAAACTCTCAAGAGATGAACCAGTGCATTTTGTAAAAAAGAAGAACAGAGATATGACTTTACAACAATATTTCAGCAACTTATTTAGAATTGATGGCAAGAAAATATTTGGGATAGAGGAAATTCCCATCAGACTCTTATTATATGACTATGGCTATGACAGCAAGATTATTATGGAATACTGATAATGGAAAATTGGACACTGAAATTACTGGACTTAACAGGACTATTGAAGATGGAAGATGGAATTAATAGGGATAATGAAATTATTGGACCTAACAGATTTTGATGAGATGGATTAATCGATATGTTTATTTGGACTATGGTTATGACAATAAGATTATTATTATTATTAATGAGATGGATTAATCGACATGTTTATTTGGAGAAAAATTGATAGATATATTTCTTAAAGAATTGAAACCTCCCTTTGACTTTTTGTGGAAAGAATAAAGTAATGTTTATGAGATTTGATGATTAATTAAGATAACTACTGGAGGAAAGTGATTTTATAATATAATTTAAGAGACAGGATTGTTATATATTGTAGACCTATAACTGATTTGATCTGCGACAAATGGGAAGTCAACATTTTATTTTTTTTTGTTTAATCATTTTTGCTTTGTTTTGTTTTTTGTCTTTGAATGTTTTATGATTTTGTTTTGTATGTTTTATGAAAATTCGAATAAAAATTATTGTAAAAAAAAAAATAGAACATTGTTTAGACTGCAAACCTATACACATTTCTCTGGGACTTACTTCTGAGTAAACATATATAGCATTGATTAGGGATGGGGGAGAAGTTTGATTCACTTCTCATTTGCAGGCAAACCTACCTAATTAGCACTTTCTAAAACAGTATGCAAACCAAAACACAGCCATCCCGTTTGCACTTCTCCAAATTTTGGAACAGTCTTCCAGCCAAGTAATATGTACAAAAATGCCTCCACTAGGGTAGAGTAGAGGATAGCATGCAAATGCATTTAACAGTGAAAATAGCATAAAAATGCATTATATTAGGGGAAATTGTTTTGCAAAAATATTATCAAAATTGCATACAAAGCTGTATATATTAGGAGAAATTCAAAGAATTTTCATGTTTTTTACAAATTCTCAAACTGATGTGCAGATGTAGAGAACTGGGCTTAAGAGGGGGGGAAATGAAAAATTGTGAGAGACCGAAATGGACAGATTCGCCCATCGCCACTGATGATAGCCATGAGTGTGTGTCTGTAGCCAAAATAGGGTTGCCATTTTTTAAAACTAGTCCTTCTCCTGCAGTCTTTACCAACAATATGTGACACAATATAGTGTAACAGGTGACACATTCCCTACCATCTTATTTCTGTGTCAGGAAAGGTTTCGTCATAATTTATCTTCATCAAACAGCCGGAACAGGAGCAGGGCCCATAAAAAGGTGACACTGAAACTGTGGCAGTTTGGTCCTGGCCAAATCACTTCAAAATATGTTCCTTCAATTTGTTTAGCTGGTTATGCATTTCCAACTCAGCTCAGTCGTGCACAGTGCAATGACATTATAAATGTACAGTTACTGAAGGGTCTGTCTTTCGTCACTTTGCAAGAATACAATGCCCTTCTTTTCCAAAATTACCTGCCTCAAGTAAATTACAGTAGCAATAATTTAACAACTGTGGGAGAGACTATAAAACTTTCTTCCCCTTATTAACTACTGTGTGACTATTAGGTTTATGGAGGATGTTAACATTGCACAATAGGAGGAGAGTAGGAGAAGAAGGGGGAGAAAGCCCTATTGTAAACAGGCCTCCAAACTGTTGGAAAGCAATTTTCCCCATGAGAGGCAAAGGGGACTTTGCCAACTTCTCTGAGGTATGTGAGGGGTCATGTGCCAATCATCTAAAGCAAGTCAGTTCCCTGCTGCTAAGTAAATAAACTTAATTGCAAATTTGTGGCGTACTGAGATTTTTTAAAGTAAGCTCGTCATCCAGAGCTCTGAAATTTCTATTCTAAGTTCATGGAGAAAGAAAACTGCCTCTTTAAAAATCAGCTTGCTGCTCACGGCTCCCCAGAACAGTGCCTCCAGGCAAGTGGTTAAAAATAAGATTTTTATAAACAAACCTGACATTGCAAACTTAATGCAAAACCCTATGCATATAACATAATTTATGCGTTTGCAACTTGTTTAAATTAGAGGCAGAAAGGGGGTGGAGGGAGGGAGCAAGCAAGCAAAAAGGAAACAGAATTGGCAGATTAACTCTTTCTTACCAATGATCACAAAGTGGTAGTGCATCGTTCAACTGCAGATGTTGTTATGGTGGCTCCTTTAGCACTGTGATGGTTATTGGTTTCCTATATTCCTATGGTTAAGGGGGTCCCAGCATGTTTTGTTCACAGCTCTTCTATACAGAGTTTAACTCAACTCTAAGTACACACACACACACACTTTCTCCCCACTTCCCTTTACCAAAGCCCATGATTGTATGTTGGTACAATCACAGGACTCTAAATGGGAAGATACGGGGACTTTTGTTCTTGTATTCCTGCATATGCATGTTCAAAGGAACTCATGCTTTTGAGCTGAAATATTTTTGGCAGAGTTAAGTAGAATAAGTTTCTTTAAAAAAAAAAACACCATACAAAGCATTATTTAATTGAATAAAAACAGTGTAATGTATAAACACAGAAATGTTTCCAGATCTATTTTAAACAAGCCAAATTCAGAAGTTCTGTTAGTAAATTTTCGTATGAGTGAAGCTGGGCTCTAGCGTCAAGTATCTCTCTCTCTCTCTCTCTCTCTCTGATTTATTTCACCATACCACCATCGGGGCATGATGGCCTGATTTGTATGTCACATTAACCCATAGTTTAAAACAACTATCATTTAATATGAACAAGTAGCATGCTGGTCTATGCTGCTTAAAAGTTCTGTGGCACTCTTTCCCTGCTGTGCTATGAATGAAAGAAGTTAGAATCTGGCTGGTCTTGTTGTCCAAACCCGGATTTGTGGTTTATTTCCTACAATCAAGCCATGAATGGTAACCAAGATTTGTTCTTGGCTTATTACTTGTGGTTTGTTTGAGAAAAACAAACCATGAGCCTGGGTTTGAACAACATGACAAGCCAGACTCTGCAGAGTGCATTGGTGGCAGGTCTTGCCTCAGGCAGCAAAATGGCTTGGACCCAGCCCTGGCTCCAGAACAATTAGAGGAGGTGCATAGGATTTATTCCTTCTTATTTTCCTGTGCTATGAAGATTGCAACAGTTTAGCCCCTCCATCATATACTGAATTATACTAAAAAAAAAAAAAGATAAATGTGCCTATTGTAAGTGTGTATCTGTATGGGTGTGTTTGGGGGGACAGATGGACTGAGAAGTATCCAGTCAAGAGGTTGAAAAGAACCTGGTTACATTTTTGTATAAAAATGTGATAAAGCTCTAATGGCCAAACTGTTGATTATATTTACAAAGATATATAGTATTGCACTGCTGCTTCATAGGGAAGGATACATTTTGCTAAGAGGATAAGAAACTAATCCAAACATCTCAGTGATTATACTCAGAAGCATTCTGATTGTAACCCAGGATGGCTGCCATATTTGGCATTAGGGAACTGGAATTTCCAGAAAGGGTTGTCCTTTGTGTACTGTCTTGTGGGGTCATCAAAGGTCATTTTATACCACAGATATCAGGAAGATAATGGACTGTGATCATGTATAATGATGCAAGGATCTAGGTAATAGAAGGAGCATTCTTATTGCTCCTTCCTCCATGTTAGATGACTGTAGATCATTTACACATCAAATACAGATAACGTTATCAATCTTGGCACAGCAGTGCCTCTTTTGGGTAATGAAGGGTAGGTTACGTAGTCCCTGCATCAAAGTGGCCAAACCTAGCTAGAAATTCCTAAAGACTGACTAGGCTCAAGGAAATGTCTCATTTTAGTTAAATAAGGAAACTCCATCTTTGGCCTGCTTAAACTGGAAGGCTTTGTTAACCATTTGTCTGAGATAGATAATCACTCAGTCCAGACAAAGGCTTTGTTTCTACAATAAATATTGAGAAAATGGAGAGAGAGAAACCTGCAAGCTCAACTGGTTGTCAAATGCCTTTTTAAATAGTTTTACAGATGAGTAAGTTGCTGATCCAGACAGCAGACTTTTAGATCATCGTAAACTTGACACAAACTGATCCCACTCATAATGATGTTTTTTTCTGTTTATTGCTTTAAGACTTCTGACAATTACGAATAGTTTGCTTTTAGTCCCAGTTGTGTTCTGAGCTGATTGCATTGTCAGAATCCATTTATCTCAACCTCATAGCAGGCTCTCTTACATTTTTAACCCCCACCCTGTTTCCAAAAACTTTTAGCAGACTATCTGCTAGGCTAGCTACAAAAAGGTTGGTCAACAGGCTATGGCACCTAAAACTCTCGTGCTGTTTGGGATGTGGATGTGGGAGGCTTTCAAACCAGCACAGTTAAGGGGAGTAACCCCTACATCTATATGTAGTTGAAGGTAGATAGGGATGAGCATATGAACATCTTGACCAATTTTCTATACATTGCAGGAAAAGTCTGAAAAGGCCCATTTCTATTCAAACTTCACAGGGTTTATTTTGAAGTGCAGTAATACTTTGTGATATGAAAATAGGGATTTTTTTGGTATTCATCAAAAGAGCTAAGCCGGGAAGCATTCGATTTTTCAATTTTTCATATTCCACTTTAAATTCAAGATAATTTTGTTGTAACAATTGCCACAATAAAAAAATCTGGTTTGCCAGAAAACTGTAGATCACATTGTTTCTCTAGCAGGAACAAAATGTTCATGTATCATGGTAACTGCATGTACTTTTATTACCCTTAGTCAAAATAATTAGGAACAATGTGGTATGTAGAACTGTCAGAATTTTTAGATGCGACATTCTGCAACCCCTGAAAGGTCTATGCAAAAACAGTTCTCAGACCTCACACAGTCAACCATAACTGGGATTCTGCTGATGATTTAAACTTGTGACTTCAAGTAAACTACTGACTGCAAAGGATGACTTTGGAATGTATCCCAGTTTACCGCTTTGTCCTGATGCAAGAAAACAAATCATCAGATATAAGTTCAGACAATTTACTCAGGTGACTGCTGGGTACAATGGGATATTTTTATTAGATTAATGGGGAGAAGTCGGTGGCATACGGGTTGGGAGTTACAGGCAAACATTAGGACACTTTTATACAGCCTAAGTAAGACTCCCCAATTTTATTTTGTTTTTTAAAAGCATGTTCCTAGCACTCCTGGTGGGTAAGGCTGCAATTCTATGGACTCTTCTTTGGGGATATTCCTCACTGAACTCAGTTGGATTTATTTTTGAGTAAGCATTACGGGATTGTGCTACAAGTATGTTAATAGGATAAGGGAATCAGAAACAAGAAGGCATATTAAAAACAAACTCGAAATTTATTATTAATAATGATTGATAAAATTGTGTAGACACATTGATAGACATATTTCATAGGCTAGAGCAAATAATTTATGGAAACAATTTCAAAATTTGTTCTGAAAGCATCTTTTCTATTGTCACAGAAGCATATTATGGCCAATTTACATATCATTTGAGTTAATAATATGTTAATTACATGCAGCCATGTACACAAAATAACAGTGCATTGAACATGATGGCTGAATATGGCCTTACAAAGATGCATTCAAAGAGGCCTCAAAAAGCCCCCGCCCCATGGTATAACACAGTTTGTCAGTACTTGCTGTATAATTTTGAAAAAGTATCAGGTTGATTTTTTGTGTGTGCTGAATTGAAAGTTATCATATGTGAACTTTGGCTCATATTTTGAGTAAATGGGATGAAAGGTGAGCAACAATCCCACTGCAAATTTCAGGGAACATCAATTTGCCACTATTGTTGCCTGGATCTTGTCCCAGCAGCCTGGGTATTTGCTATCATTTTCCTTTTCTCAAAGGACCCACTTTGATGGAGACTTCTGGGAAAGAAAAATAATGGCCGCTGGCAAGTGATCACTGAGAGATTCTTCAAACTATTGTGGTTTCCATTATGGGAATGAGCCTAGATTGCCCTTGGACTCATGTGCTTGCTGGTGTACCTGTGAAGAGATTATTAATAACATTAGGACAAATTGTGGTCAATTTTAACTATAATTTACCAAAAGAAACAAGCCAACTTAACTATGGTTTATGAAACTGACTTTTTCAATAAATCATAGTTAAGATTAACCATAGTTTAGGTTCATACATAAAGTAAAACAGTGGTTAACTGAAAACAGAAGCAAATGCTTTCAATTTATTCCTCACGACTATGCTGGTGGAGAGAAGGAACTTAGCCTTGTTCCCATAATAACAAACCATAAATAAACAATGTTACTAATTTACAAGTCTGATCTTAATCACATGAACAGCTATTTAATATTGGTGACCCTGTATAAAATTTGGCTAGGTAGAACTTTTATACAAGTATTGTGGCTCTAACTTTAAATATTTCAAACACTCTGAAGAAAACAATTGAAGAATTTTTATTTATTTATTTAAATTTATGTTGTAAACCACCCTCCTGGCAAGTTACAATCTTTACAAGCTTTGATTTCATAATTTTAGCCTCCCTCTTTAGAAATGAATTTCCTTTGTGTCAGCCAGGCTTACAACCGGAGCCTCAGAGGCCAATGCAGTGATGTCAGCCAGGTGAGAACCTAGCCTTAAAATCTTTTCTTCCAGAGACTTTTAACAAGTTACCCTAGTATTTACTGTTTAAATGATTGAAACTGAGACATGAACATCCTCATGAATGCTGGTTTTCCCCTCCATTTGTGAGCTTTGTGGTGTCTCTTGAGGCCTGGGTGCCATAATGTCTATGTAAGGCCTTTTGCCAAATGCTAGGCCTTCTCTTTAAATTGGCTTGAAATATGTCATTAAACCTCCTTGTCTGATCTTGGAGAGTTTGGGTAGCATTTCTTAATCACCACACACCCTTCTGAGTTGGCATCAGTTAGGGTAAATCAATTGATGGGGGTTGATTCTCTCCAGGGGTTTACAGAGCCCAAGTATTAAGCAGCCATCTTGTGACATCACTAGCCACACACACAGCAAGTTATAACATACTAAAAAGGTTTATGGACTAGAGGTTCCATGATCCCTAGCCAGTATGGTCAATGGGCAGGGATGATAGGAGTTGTAATCCAACAACATCTGGATGGCTCCAAATTTCTTATCCCTGGACTAAGATGTATATGAAAATACAAAGTAAGCCATATTTCATGCTTCAGTGAGAAATCATTCCAAATTAAAAGGCTGTCCTCTACCACTGTTTCCCAAAGATGCTTCATGTTCTTCATTTTGACGAAGAGTTCAAGTCCAGAGCTGAAGGACATCAATCAGCAATGCTTCCATGTATTCTTAGTATTTGTATCTGATGCTCTCCCATCTGATCTAGAGATTTATTATTTATTTTTATTTATTTTATTCAGCTTATATCCCGCCCGACTAGCAAACAGCTCTCTGGGCGGCAAACATAGAAACATATACAATAATAAAATTACAAGATCAATATAACAAATATAAAAGTACATCATCTAAAATACCAATTACAACATTTACATAAATAAATTATAAATAGATTGTTGTAGGCCACAGGACAGAAGGTTGCTTTCAACATTAATGAAGGGTTTAAGAATTGTAAAGCAAAATGTTAAAGACTTAACAAACAATTCTTTGTGTGCATGCTAATTTTTCTGGTTGACATATGCACAAAGAGAAATCCAATTTTAAAGGCTGTAGAGATTTCTTTACTCTTACAGTCCCCTTTTTCAGTTAAGTATAAATGTGAAAAGAGGAATCACTTATTCAGTAAACAATGCTCTAATACGTCATCAGCATTGTCATCATGATGCATTAATGTAATGGATCATCAGAGACTTGTCAGAGAGATTTATTATCCCCCCAATTCTTTAAGGGGGTAGGAAGGTATCAAGAATGGAGTTGACTGACTGTTTATTTGCTAAACTAAGGACATTTAAAGTAAGTTTAAAAATCCTTTTTAGCTTCAGGAAATAGCTGAAAGGAAAGGACCCCAGACCAGAAAAGAAAAGAAAAAGGGCTTAAGTCAACAACATGATGAGGACTCAGGAGGCATCATTAATGTCTGTAAAGGTACCATACTTTCTTCAACAGAGTTTACATAAGGTCTCTGAAGCACAGAGTTTATACAAAACATATTCAGTGTTTCAAATGAAGATTTTAAAAGTTAAACAAAACTGGATTTCTCTTTGTATTTATTTCTGAGAGGCTCTAAAAACTAACTAGTTATGCATAGTTATGAAAAAATGATATACTGGTAAGTGGTAGGGATACCACTGGCCATTGTAAATAATCTTTCACATGCATTCTGAATCTCAGAATACTTCTTTGCCACATTTATTTATTTATTTATTTATTGTATTTATATACCGCCCCATAGCCGAAGCTCTCTGGACGGTTTACAACAACTGAAAACATTAAAAACAAATATACAAATTTAAAAACACATCTTTTAAAAACAATTTAAAACATAATTTAAAACACGTGCTAAAATGCTTGGGAGAAGAGGAAATATGGTTTATACATTATACATCTGCTTCGTAGCGTGTTTGGTTTGGTACAGGTCAGGCCTTGTGCTGGTATTTAGCCTTTGACAGAGTCTACCATCTGCTTTGGGCTGCATTCCCAAGCAACCCAGCTCTGAGAAGACCCGGTTCTGGCATGCTGGGCCCTCTGCCGGCCTCACAGCATCCATGAGCACTTCTTAACTGTTTCATGTCCTCTTGAACTCTCTCTTCAAAGTCCTTTTCAGCTTTCCCTTATGGTTCTTGGTTTGATACAGTTTGTAAGATGTCATCCAGGTGTCCACAAACATTCCAAAAGGCACACTTAACAACCCCAGGGACTTGTAGTGGTTAGAACCTAGGAAATCTTAGACTCTACCAAGAATGTAATGTCAAAAGGAAAAGAAAAGATCTTGGTTAGTATGCATTATTGAAGTGGGAAGGTGTGGGTGCATAGTGGGGGAGAGAACAGAATGAGAGATACAAAGATTGCAGCATACTGTGGACACATGGAATTTCATGCTGCACCTAACTTATGGCAAATAAATGTTTGCATTTTTGTATACAGGACAAGGATGGAAAGATCTGTCAATTTCAGTCCTCTCAGTTTCTCATTTTTCCAATCTTAAATTCACCTCTCCATATTTCTGCAGCAATTTGTGATTGTTTAAAAAATCCTAATGAAAATTCTTTTTGTATTTTACTGCACATTTCTCCTAATAAACACATTTTTGTAGACAATTTTGACTAACGTTTTTGCCAGCAAGTTCTCATCATATAGTGCATTTTGTATGTTGTTTTCACTATTATATTAATTCATTATAATATATATTCTATTGTATTCATTTTTATGCACTTTCCCCTAACATATGCATTTTTGTAAACCTTGTTTGGTTGGTGAACTGCATTGCAAAATTCAAATAAGTGCAAATTTCAGAGGATGGCTGTTTTGGATCTCATATTTTTTTCAAAAGTGCCAGTTTGAAAGTGCCAATTTCAAGTGTAACTTGAAATGCAAACTGAATTGGAATTTCTTGCCCATCCCTAACACAGGAGTACAAAAAGTTGAGTACTCATAGATGTCAGCCTGACATCGACCCCTGGGAAAATTCTGGAGTAGATTATAAAGCAGTCAATCTGCAAAGCACCTTGAAAATAATGCAGTGAATATTAGAAGCCAACATGGATATATCAAGAAGAAATCCTGCCAGACTAATCTTATCTCAATTTTTGATCAGAAAATCTCCCTGGTAGATTGTGGGAATACTGTGGACAAAGCTTTTGACAAAGTGGTCCATGATATTAGGCTAGCTAAATGTGGGCTGGATGGAACAACTATCAGATCTACAGTTAGCTACAGAATCAAATTCAAAGAGTGCTTATCAATGGTTCCTTCTCAAACTGGGGGGAGGTAAAGAGCGGGATACCCAAGGGCTTGGTCTTGGGCCCATTTTTATTAATGACTTGGATGAGGAGGTACAGGGAATGCTTATCAAATTTGCAGATGATACAAAATTGGGAGAGATAGCTAATACCCTGGAAGACAGAAACAAAATTCAAAGGGATCTTGATAGGCTGGAGCATTGGGCTGAAATCAACAGAATGAAATTTAACAGGGATAAATGCAAAGTTCTACATCTAGAAAAAACACACCAAATGCACAGTTATAAGATGAGGCATACTTGGCTCAGCAATACGACATGTGAGAAGGATCTTGGGATTGTTGTTGATCACAACCTGAATATGAGCCAACAGTGCGATGTGGCTGCAGAAAAGGCAAATGCTATTTTAGGCTGCATTAAAAGATGTAGTTTCCAAATTGTGTGAAGTACATTCTGTCTGGCACTATTTAGGCCTCATCTTAAGTATTGCATCCAGTTCTGGACACCACATTGTAAGAGGGTTGCAGACAAACTGGAACAAGTTCAGAGAGGCTGATCAGGGGACTGGAAACAAAGCCCTGTGAGGAGAGATTGAAAGAACTGGCCATGCTTAGCCTTGAGAAGGGAAGACTGAGGCAGGATATGAGAGCACTCTTTAAGTACTTGAAAGGTTGTTACACAGAGAAGGGGCAGGATCTCTTCTCTATTGTCCCAGAGTGCAGGACATGGAATAATGGGCTCAAGTTGCAGGAAGCCAGATTGAACATCAGTAAAAACCTCCTAACTAGTAGAGCAGTGTGACAATGGAACCAATTACCGAGGGAGGTGGTGGGCTGTCCAACACTGAAGACATTTAAGAGGCAGCTGGACAGCCACCTGTCGGGTATGCTTTAATTTGAATTTCTGCATTGAGCAGGGGGTTGCACTTGATAGCCTTATAGGCCCTTCCCAGCTCTATGATTCTAGGACCTAGTTCCTTATACATATGTGAGCATTCGCACATGACAGGCAACACTGATTAAAGACCACCTGAGAGAGTTGGAAATGAGAGAAAAAGACAAGAAAACATCAGTGGTAATAAATGGGATTCCTAATAACATCAGCACATCTTTCCTCCCCTAAGCTAATTCCTAGAAATTCTGACTGGCTCCTAAGTTGTGAAACAATTTTTGCACCCCTGATCTCCATATGAATTAAAGTTAATGGTACTGTGTGAGCTTATAGAATATCCCTGCATAATATAGCTTTCATTACAACTGCCTGGCTGTACCTGTCATCTGTGGGTATTTCCAGACTGAGACTATTTTTAAATGGGATTCAGTCACATAATGGCAAACTCAGAATGTGCAATTGTAGCTGATCTGGCACTCTTGCTCAACAAACCCGCTTCCTCCCACATCCAGACTTTTTGTGATAAGGAAAGTGAGGGGAAAATGCACTGGAAAATTAACAATTGCTTTATGCAACTTCATATAACCTCCCCACAAACAAATCAGAATGTATTTTCAATAAAGAGCCATGTCCAACCTCCCTGCAAACTCTGTGGAAGCAAATCATGATGAATGCTCAATAAACAGATTGTCTCGACGTGACCTATGTGTGTTCAAGCCTGAGTGAAACATGTTCCTTTACTAAGTGAATTAACTTGATCCAAGAAAATTCAGTATAAGTATGCAACCTATTCTAAGGGCCAAATGAGGTATATAGGAACTGTTTAGTTTACGGTGATGTGATTTTTGAAAAATGTATATTGAAAGCATGAAAGTGAACATGCATGTGGAAGGCTCTTTCCAGGGAGGCCTGCATTGACGTACATCTTGGGCTGGGTGGGATGGTTTTGCTGGAGATGAATCCTTTTGTGACTGACGCTTATGTGACTTTTATTATTGTCTTTTTACTTCAATTGTAAATTGTTCCGTGTCTTTTTGTAGTAGGAAGTGATATATAAGTTTTAAAAACCTAAACTTAAAACCTATAAAAAATCACTTAAGGGATAATTTGCATCAGAAGACAAACTCCTCCTTGTCAAAAATGCTTAATGTAATTTCAACCAGGTCTGCTGCCTCAATTCTCCATTCATTCCATATGTCTGGATATACCAGAATCTTAAAAGGTAAAAAATGCCCTGCTGCAAACTGCCCTTGGTATGAGCCAAAAGTCTGTTGATTGGCCCAAGGTATTGGGGAGGGTGGTGTTTCATTTTGTTCTCACTCCAAGTAACAAAGAAATACTTCTGGCAGGATTTTCCTATAAATCCAAGTAAGACTTTGTGCCTTTTACTTTTTAAGGGGTAGAAAAAAATTGGAATGACTGATTTGTACACGGAAACTTGTTTTACTTTACTGAAGTCTTCTCAGCCTCAGTGCAGAGAAGAAAAAAGTGTAACATAAATTTCAACAGTTCTACATTAAACAGTTCAGTGTTAACATGAAACAGCCAATAAGCAGTTAAAATGGAGATGTGGGCAAGAGACAGATGAGAGATTTTTCAGAGAGTTAAAGGTGAATATGGGCCCAGGACCTGGTTTAAAGGCTCACGAGCATCAACCCTGTTGAAAATAAGCAGATCTGTGTCTGGTTAGTGCTTGGATGAAAGGCTGCCTGGGATCCCCATGTAGACAACTTTGATTTCCCTATAGAGAAGATAGGATATAAATTTTGCTTTAAATAGATGGTATGATAGAGGCACTGTCTCCCATTGTGTATACGTTCATCCAAATATAATTTGTGGAGTGTTTCAGAAACCTACCAAACCTGTTTGACCAGGAACAGCATGGGACAAAATGAATATGTACACCACAGGAAATGGTGACTCAGTCATGCTGTCTTCATCTTCAATTGCCCGTCTCCAAACATGTTATCTTTAGGGTAGCTTTATCGTCTGTGTGTTCCAGGGTACAAAACATAGCAGAGTCCATAGAGATGGTGCCAACTGAATGTTTTGAGGAACACTAATTTAAGGGCTGATTTATAGAGCAGGCCTATCAGTAGAATTGAACTCAGCAGAATTTACTTTTGAGTAAGTGAGTATGCACAGGATTGCATTGTTAGAAACTGCAATTCTCTACTGGAGGTATGCGCGCGCACGATAGAGAGAGAGAATTTGGAGGACATGGAGATAGGTTACTAACTGGCACCGTAGGATAGGGGCACAAAAAACTATGGCTCCAGGAACCAAAATTTCTATCAAGGTGCTTATGTGGAAGTACCTACGGATGTTTCCACAACAAACCAAGAAGAACTTACAATGTGTGGCATTTGATTCAGAACTTCCTTGTTAGTAATATAAAACACAGACAAGGGAATAAAAAGGAAAAGGCAGTAGATAAGCATTTTTTTTAAAAAAAAAATTCTTAAAACAGTGTATGCACACAATCACACTTTGTATCAAGTAACGGAGGAACAAGCAGCTGAGCAACTGGTTTTAAGGAGGGAAATGCCTTTGTTCCTTAGTAAAAATTGCTCAATAAATCTTTTACCGTATATATGGATGGCGGTAGTGCTGCTGCGTCCCAATCTGCTGACTGAAGGTAAGTGCTCTTAGGGCTTCGTTCATCAGGGGCAGTCTGTCAGGGATAAGTCACAGGAAGCTATCAAGTCATAGGATGCCAGAAACAGGAAGTCAATTGTTGCCCTGGCAAAAGTCCCCAGGTGTGCTGTCAGATTAGAGGGGGCTTGGGCAATGTGCCATCTGGGTTCTTCTGTGCCACTCTGGTTGCTCTTCCCCTCTAACCACTGTCATTTTTTTCAACCCCCCATAGAATCATAGGATAGTATAGAGGGAAGGGGCCTATAAGGCCATTTAATCCAACCCCCTGCTTAATGCAGGAATCCAAATTCCCACTGATGGCCACCTGCCTCTCAAATGCCTCCAGTGTTGGAGAGCCCACCACCTCCCTCGGTAATTGGTTCCATTGCCCCCACACCCGCCAAAGAAGACTCGTGAGACGTGGCATTGGTTTAAATGTTATATTTATTAAATATAACATAATCTGAATCCAAATTCAAACATATCCAATCATAATTAATAACTGCTTATAACCCCCAGGCAGGTGAGGAATTACACTATTCTGGTGGGGATGGAATCCCCCCAGCCTCCTGGGCATGTATCACAGCTGATAGCTGTGGGCTCTGATGCAAGGATATGGACCAAGTCTCCCTCCTTGTCCAGTGAACCTTGGGAGCAGTCTGCCATGCGCATCCTGGCCCCGCTGTACCCGCGTTCACCCCAATGCGCATGACAATCCACAGGGGCACCCACCAGTTATCCGCAGACCGAAGTCCTGCAAGATTCCTGAGGGGTGTCCTTACCCAAAATTGCCTCAGGGTACCTAACTCTCTCTCCATCAAATTCCTCACCTGCCCGAACTCAATGCCAAAACTGGCCGTCACCACACCACTCCCTGAAAGCCAAACGAATTATCCCCACAGTATAAAGTAGGCAAAACGTGAAGGGCTCCTAAAAGCGGAGCCCAACCAAAAAATTCCTACTCGGCCCCACTGGCGACCGGCAAAGCCCATGCTGCCATAGGGAGGGAGGGAGGGAGGGCACGAACAAACACGAGAAGAGTTAGGGAGGCGGAGCAGCATTAAATACTACCACTCCCCTCCCCCTCCCATTGAGGCGTGACGTGGCCTCACCCTACTCCCTCAGCCAATCGGGAGTAGACCTCCTGAGCCTTCTAGCTCATATGGGGTGAAAGCAAACACGCCCCCACCTTAAGGTGTGAACGTCATTGTTGTATGGCTCTAACAGTTAGAAGGTTTTTCCTGATGTCCAGCTGAAATCTGGCTTCTTGTACCTTGAGCCCATTATTCCATGTCCTGCACTCTGGGACCACCAAGAAGAGATCCTGGCCCTCCTCTGTGTGACAACCATTCAAGTGCTTGAAGTGTGCTATCATATCTCTCCTCAATCTTCTCTTCTCAAGGCTAAAACATGCTCAGTTCTTTCAGTCTCTCCTCACATAGGGTTGCCAGGCTCAGGGCCTGAGACTGATCCTGTATCTTTAGGAGAAGAGAAAGTCAGCCAAGTGCAGGTGTTCTTGCAACCCTGTAATGAGAAAAACCACAAGGTGGAATTCTTTCTTCCCCCTGCACAACTTTTAAAGATACAGAAGACCTTTTGGTTGCCAGGCCCAGCCTCCAAGAGGTCTTCTGTATCTTTAAAAGTTGTGCAGGTAGAAGGGAGAATTCCACCTTGTGGTTTTTCCCATTACAGTGTTGCAAGAGCACCTGCACTTGGCTGACTTCCTCTTCTCCTAGAGATACAGGACCAGTCTCAGGCCCTGGACCTGGCAACCCTGTCCTCACAGGACTTTGTTTCGAGTTCCCTGATCATCCTTGTTGCCCTCCTCTGAACCTGTTCTAGGTTCTGAACCACTCCTATAGCTGCTTTCCTTCTCTGCTCAACCACTGGCTGGACTAATACTTTCTCCTTCCCCCAACCCCACTGTCATCTTGCTCATGCTGCCCCCCAACTTACCAGACAGTGGCAGGGAATGGGTCCCTTTCCCATTGCTGTGGTCAGGCAGCTGAGTGCACTGCTTAGTGAAGCATCAGTGAACGTTCCAGGCACACCCACCATCTTCATGAAATGAGGGTGCTGGGTGTACCCGGAGCCTCAGCTAGCATGTCACTGAGCAGTTTCTCTGGCCTTCCGGTACTGGCTGTAGACAAAATGTCTGGGGGGAAGGGGCCTTGCAGCCCATCCCAGGAGTTGGCATCGGGCCTGTTTCGTGCTGTGTCTCCAGCCTCCATCATTTGCTATTGTCTCTGGCAGTTGTTTGGGGGGGGGGCTGCACTGTGGGGACCCCAAATGTACCCTTTGAAGTTCAGCCCTAATGGCACTACTGAAAGGCTCAGCCTAAACAGGAAGCCTTTCATAGCCCTTAAAGGTGAGCCCAAAGCTTGCTGTTTAATTGGTGATGCAGCCAAGCATTTTGAACTGAACAAATTCATATACCAAAGCAAGTAATTACAATTTTTGACACAATCAGAAATTTGATGTGTTACTTAAGAACATAGGAACAGGAGAATAGCTGCTGCATCATGTCAAAGGTCCATCTTGTCCAGCAGCCTGTTCATTTTATTTTATTTATTTATAAAAAATATTTAGATACTATTAGTCATAAATATATATATATATATAAAGCAGTTTACAACATATATAATTACACAGTAAAACTATATAAAAATGGCCAAACATATACTTATTATGGGAAGCACATAAGCAGGACATGAGTGCAATGGATTTTCAGAAGCATGCTGCCTACTTTCTTCGGTAGATCTCAGTTTGAATTTAGTCAAATTTCATATCAATTTCATCTTTTGATTATGACTGTCAGAATTTGTTTAAAGAGGAATGGTCCTGTCTTTTACAATTCCTTATAATCATTCTCAATCAACCAGGAAAATATTAATAGAATCTGAGAGAATGGTTACAACTGACAATTACCAAGTTTTATGTCCAATATATTTTTATGCTGAAGTCTTTCTGATCTAGCTGGTTTTCCTACATATTTAACAAGCACCGGGTGGTTTTAAAGCCCAGGTCAGTGGACTGCACCATTGTTCAAGTTTTCAAAAGGATATCAATTAAGTTGACAACATTTTACAATGGCCAGGGATCTAAAGAACTGTTTTAGGTGTGCCCAAGGGCATTTTAAAACCTTTTTCTCACAAGCTCCTATGTCATACCACAAAGTTCTTTTTGAAAGTCGGGGGGGGGAATGGATCAATAACAGCAATATGAAAAAGAAAAGAAACCAGAAAGGCAGCTGCATACATGGATAATATGGCTCCCAATGTGTTTTGAGGAAACTATATTTCAAGGGAAACGTTTTTATGCTTATTAGGAATGGGGAAGACATTCAATTCAGTTTGCATTTAAAGCAGAATATATGAAATTTGCACTTTTCTAAACAACATGAGAACCAAAACACAGCCGTCCTTCAAACGTTACACTTATCCCAATTTTGTGATAGCGTTTTCCAACCAGGCAATGCTTAAAAAATGCATATATTAGAGGAAAATGTGTATAAAAATGAATATGTTAGTGAAAACAACATACAAAATACATTACAGTAGGAGAAATTGCAAAAATGTGTACATTAGTCAAATTGCAGACAAAAATGTGTTTATTAGGAGAAATTTGTACTTAAATGCTGAACAATTTTCATGAAGATTTTTTTTTTAAAAAAATCTCAAATTGATGCAGAAACGTGGAGAACTGAATTCAAAATGGGAAGAATGAGAAATTGAAGTCCTCCAGGATTGAATGAGGCTTACTCCAAGGTAAGTTGGGGTTTGGATTGCAGTTTTAGTTAGGCTCGAAAATTCTTAAAATTGTGCTGTATGACTCATGGTGTTACTAATTTGGGTACAGCATTGTTTAGAAAAATCTCTTTAAAAAAGAACAAATACTTTCAGAACCAGGATTGCTGACATTTTTGGATTCCACTTCATACATACTGTCTCATTAAGTAAAGGACTTATGTGGTTCAATAAATTATGTGAAACCAAAAACAGTATTGTTCTAAAAGGTATACTTCATTGTTCAGGCTTATTTGTTCACCACCGTATGTCTCACATGCATTACAGCGTTGTATGTTCATTTCAAAACAAAAGTAATAACACAATTGTCTCACACCACACATATTCCCGGTGGAAATTAAAATGCATACTTTTTCTCATCATTCTTTATTTAACAACTGGGAGGGTTTTAATATTCGAAACTCAGAAAGAAAATTGTCAGGAAACACAGAGATGCCTTTTGAGATTTCAAATTCCACTTTCATTGTTTTCCTTTCATTTTAGGTGAGTGTTTGTTTTTCAGCCAAGTGGCTATATCCCGTGATGGAATGATGGCTAATGGGATTTTCTGTGATGATTTCTCAGTCAATTATAACACCAGAAGGCCTATGCAGATAGGTATGAAATCATCCCCGATGAAATCATTCCTGTTTGTAATTGCAGCAAAGAAAGTAATCCAGCTAGGGGTCCTACACATACATGTGAAAGTAGGCCTGAGGAAGATGGATAGGAAACTGACTGACACAACATTTGTACTTGGAGGAGATTGGGTGGGTGGGCACTGGGCAGAGGGGAAGCCCCTTTCCCTTCCAAAAGGAAAACATTATGAACAGTATCATCCTTTTTCAGGGTTTCCCCCACCTTTTTATACTACAGCAGGCACATGTAGCCTCCCACACAAAGTTAAACCAAAGCTGTCCCTGGCCACATCCACATCAGACCTTTATTTCACTTTAGACAGTCATGGCTTCTCCCAAAGAATCCTGGGAAGTGTAGTCAGTTTTGGGCCATTGTCAGACAGGCCTTGTCATGTTTGGGGTTGGATCCCAACCAGTTTGGTATGCACTCTTTCAGGATTGGTGCAGTGTCTACAGCAGGTACGTTGGGCTTTAGGTGCACAGCCATACAGGTGGTGGGTTGCTGGTGATCGGGTGCTTTCCAGGCTTATGTCAGGCCAATTAAGGGCCCTTGTTAACCATTGTGCTGCTGAACATATTGTTAATTGTTTCTGTTTTAACAGGTTGGAGAGTGCTGGAGAGAGTCAAGGTACTCATATGTAGCCACAGCATGGTGTTCTGGGCCAAGAGGAGGGTGTCACAGACCAGACACAGAACCCAGTTGCGGCTCAGCCATTGTGCTTCAGTCCAGTGGCTGGGTAGATGCCACATGCTGTGGGAATGCCTCCTACCAACAATTTTTGGTACATCATTGGTGCAGCACCCTCCACAGGTTTTGGTCATTCATTTGGAAGGCAATGACCTGGGAATGCTGAAGGGAAAAGCCCTTATCATCTAGGCTTGCCTGGACTTTGAGGCCATATGTAGTTGGTGGCCTGGGACTGTGATTATTTGGTCTAACATCCTCCCCAGGAGGATTTGGAGGGTGGGAATTGACCCCAGAAGCCCGAACAAGGCTAGGAAGAAAGTAAATCAGTATGCTGATGACACGCAGCTCTATTACTCCTTTTCATCTTCTTCTGGTGAGGCTGTTGATGTGCTGAACCGTTGCCTGGCTGCGATAATGGACTGGATGGGAGCTAATAAACTGAAACTCAATCCAGACAAGACTGAGACGCTGTTGGTGAATGCCTTTTCCGCACAGATGGAGGATGTTCATCCTGTTCTGGATGGGGTTACACTCCCCCTGAAGAAACAGGTTCATAGTTTGGGGGTTCTTTTCGATCCTTCCTTGTCACTTGAGGCTCAGGTAGCCTCGGTGGCTCGGAATGCGTTCTACCATCTTCGATTGGTAGCCCAACTGCGCCCCTATCTCTGGAGTGACGACCTTGCCTCAGTTGTTCACGCTCTAGTGACCTCTAGACTGGATTACTGTAATGCACTCTACATGGGGCTGCCCTTGAAGACGGTTCGGAAACTCCAGCTTGTGCAAAACGCAGCAGCCAGACTGTTGACGAGGACCAATCGGTCCTCACATATTACGCCTGTTCTGGCCCGTTTGCACTGGTTGCCGATTTGTTTCCGGGCCAGATTCAAGGTGCTGGTATTGACCTATAAAGCCTTACATGGTGTGGGCCTGCAATACCTGATGGAACGCCTCTCTCTCTACGAACCTACCCGTGCACTTCGTTCGACATCTAAGGCCCTCCTCCGAGTACCGACTCATCGAGAAGCTCGGAGGGTAATGACAAGATCTAGGGCCTTTTCGGTGGTGGCCCCCGAATTGTGGAATAGTCTCCCCGAGGAGGTACGCCTGGTGCCTACGTTGTTATCCTTTTGGCGCCAGGCTAAAACCTTCCTATTCTCCCAGGCATTTGAATTCATTTGTATGTATTTTAATGTTTTAATTACCTTAATATTAGGTAGTGCTATTATGTATTTTGTATTTTTATATCTTGCAATTTTTGTTGATTATTGTTATTACTGTATGTTGTACACCGCCCAGGGAGCCGTTGGCTAAGGGCGGTTTATAAATGAAATGAAATAAATAAATAAATAGGGAGGTCTGGCTCGCTCTTGCTGATTGGCAGGGCAAGGTAATACATCACCCGGAGGTGAAGTGTGGAAGGGCTGATCTTTACCTTCCAGACAGTGTTCATATGTCTGACTTTGGTAACAATCTGTTTCTAACTGATCTGCAGAGTGCCCTGCATGGAATTATTTGCTGCAGGTGGGGAAAGAAGGACTAAGCTGAGCTTGTCCTGTTTTGTGGCAGATATGTGCCAGAATTTCACAGGGTAGGGTTTGGTGAGCATCCTTAGGCACCCTTTAAGGTGAAAGGTGCTATCCGAGGCTTGCCTTCTGGGTTGTAAGCCCTGTTGGCAAGATAAGGTTCACCTTTGGGGCTAACCTGTAACACCCACTCAGAGTTGTGTGGCCCTGGGGGAGGGTGGAACAGGAAAGCCTCCCTAACTACCCTGCGGGGATGGGGCCTGGAGAAGGGGATGGGGCTTGGACCACCCCCTTTTCTATGGCAGGGTATTCTCGCCCGACTGGGTAAGAGTTCAGTCCCACACTTTTCTCTGCAGATCATTTTTATACAATCAAGCACTTAATTGGCTTTATTTAAATAAATGTGGCCCTTGATTTACCCACACTTCATCTTGTCTCGCCTCTTCATTTCCCGGCTATGAACTGCAATTTCAGGATGTTTTGTGCAAGAGAAAAACAATCTTTTAAACAGCCCCTTCCCTTTTTTACCAGTGCATTAACATGTATACTGTATTTGCTAAAATGCCAGTTTTGGAATTGGTTCCTGCAATTCTGAGACATAAGATCAAGAATTTGGGCCGTAACATCCAACATGAATCATCTCTTGTCTGCATAGAAGATGTCACACATAACCTGTTTAGTGAAAGCTGTATCACCAAGGGAATACATTTCTAAGCATCATCATGCTGAGCATTTTTAACATTTACAATTCCCTGGAAAAACCATTCACAGTAAATAAGCCACAGATGTAAATAGAGATAAGAGCACCACACTGCTTTCCTTATTGCAGGTATGACATACATTTCAACAGCAGTGTGGGGTGAAGTCAGTTTAAATATGAGCTTTTGTAAATTCAGAGTCTATTCCATTAAAGATGGTGCTGCACAAGGGCAATTTATGAACATCCTGCCCCCCTGTTTGGGCCTTTTGATTCTTGCACAACATCCCACTACCTTTGTACAGTGTAGATGGTAACACAATATGTGCTGGTCATACAGATGTAGCAGTACGAGAGTACTGCATTTGAAGCATGGTGTATATCTGGCATAAGATTCAGCTGCAGCAGGGCTAGTCCTTAGGTGAGTTGAGCCATGAAAGAAAACCCATGGAATCAACCTGTAGATCAGGACTGGACAAATTTCAGGCTTATCAGATATGTTTTGTTTATCAGATATGCAAGATCTACCAACTAGAGCCAGATGCAAAGGACATACGCATAGCATTAAAGAATGGGATTCCTCTGAGTACCTTCTCAACCTATGGATTTGTTTATAGTGTCAGACAAGTAATGGGATGGGGAATGACGTATATAAGATTGCATACAGTGTGGAGAAAGTGTATAGAGAGTTTTCTCTTCCTCTCTAGGGGCCACCCAATGAAGCTGACTGTTGGAAGATTCAGGACAGACAAAAGAAGTTGCTCCTTCACACAGTTCACAATTAAATGATGAAATCCCCTCCCACAAGATCTGGTGACAGCCACCTGCTTGAATGTCTTTAACAGAGAATTAAACAAATTCATTGAGGATAAGGCTACTTGCCATGATGGCTATGCTCCACCTTTATAGGCAGAGGCAATATGATTCTGAATACCAGTTGTTGGGGATCACAAGGGAGAGCGCTGTGGATTTTTCATAGGCATCTGGTTGGCCACTGTAAGGACAGGATGCTGGACTTTGCCATGATCCAGCCTCCTTATGTTCTGATGTAACTGAACTTACAGTTCTTTCACACCCAAATCCATTCCTGGTTAGAATTCTTCATTTCAGTTGTTGAATTTAGGTAGAAAAAAATATTTTGTTATTATTGTTAAGCAATTGGGAGTCAGAACCCCTTCCTGATCTACTCAAAACACCCAGAGAGCTACCAGTAGATCCAGTTAACTTTCCCCCCACCACTGCTGTAGATCAGCTTAAATCCACATACACTGGCTTAATTGGCTTGTGAATCACTGTCATTCTACCAACAAGCCAATGGCTTGTTGAAATGATGCATTAGTTTTAGAATGTTATCTCTGGATTAATATACAAGACTGCTGTAGATCAAACCAGTTGCCCCAAATATGAACAGATGGTTAACAGTGCAATCCTATGCATTTCTGTTCAGAAGTAAGTACCAGCAAGTTAAATGGAGCTTACTCCTAGGTAGGGATGGGAGGATCTGTCAATTTCAGTTTTCTACGTTTCTCATTTTCCTAATCCTAAATTTAGTTCTCCACATATCTGCAGTAATTTGCTTTAAAAAAAATCCTAATGAAAATTCTGCAGCATTTTACTGTAAACTTCTTCTAATAAACACATTTTTGTATGTAGTTTTTACTGATGTACATATCCATGCAAGAAATTTCTCCCAATATAACCCCTTTTTGTATGTTTTTTCCACAAAGAAAATTCATTTTTATGCACACTTTCCCCTAATATATTCATTTTTGTAAACATTGTTTGGCTGGAGAACCGCATTGCAGAATTCAGATTAGTGTGAATTTCGAAGGATGGCTGCCTTTTGCTTCTCATATTGTTTTGGAAAGTGTGGATTTGATAGATTTGGCTTGAAATGCAAACTGTATTTCTCCCCCATCCCTATTCCTAGATATGTGTTACAGGATTGCAACCTGAAACTGTTTTGTGTGTAAGCACATGATGGATAGTGTTGACTTTTGAGTCTCCCAAAACCACTATAATTGCTAAAAATTACACCTGTGTCATGAAAAATGTCATATTTCATTATATTATACCTGTTACTAAAATGTCATTAACCACGTGGTTTTTTAACTGATGCTGCTAAACTAGATAGTGGGCAAGTGTCAAGTGCAACTTTCATGACATAAATTGGCTGTTATGATGATATAATATCAATTATTCTTTGGACAACTGCATTAATCCTGAACCAATGTAGTTGAGGGTGAGGTTAATTTTCTCACAAAGCCATTTGCCTAATATTTATTTGAAACCATCAACCCTATTTTGGATTATATTTAGATTTCAACTAACTTTCATCCTTTGAAATATTATACCTGTCTTACCAGTCCTCTGGATGTTGTCACATTCAAGGAGAGCCTCGTCTTCAATTTACTACTTCTGCAGAAACCAGATTTACGGGCTGGATATTTGAAGAAACAATACATTTGAAAGAGCAAATCAAATTTAGTATACTGAGCTCTGCATGAAAACCTATTAATCCTTGTGCATAGTTTTAAAAATGAATTTTTATCAGAATGTCTTAAAATGTATCTGAAAGAGTGCAGGGCCAAGTCACAATGAGGAGGTTTTATTAGCTACAAACATGGTGACACAGAAACTTCAGGAAATGGAGCCAATCAAATTGATAAAGAACAAATACTTCTTCCAAAAGCAAAGTGGAAACATCAGTTTTGACATAATTTTATAAACAAATATGTGATCACTGAAAACACAATAAACCACACAATCCTATACATGTCTACTCAGAGATAAGCCCCGTTGAGTTCAATGGGACTCACTTCCAGGTGGGTATAGGATTGCAGCCAAAATATCTCAAAGAGTTCCTTTCAAATGGGAGTATATTTAATATGATCCAGACGATCAAGAAATTTTCAAAGCTTTGTTGTAATCTACAAGGTCTGTTTAACAAGATATGATTTTAAGGAGTACTTTTACAGACTCATTCCTAAATGATGACATTTTGTTATCCTTAAATATATCAAAGAGCTACGTGCCAGGGAGCTCAACCCAATTTTGAGTCCCACCATTTTTTTAATGAATGCAAGCCTTTAAAAATGCATGTGAATTTCAAACCTTATAGCTTTAATCAGCACATAGCACACGTCTATAGCATAGGCTTGTGAAAATCATAATGTGAGGTGGCCCTTATACGTTGATGTCATATCCCAACAATACTCCCAAAGTAATCCATATTGGCATCAACTTAATGAATTACTAATTTATAATAATACATCGTTCTGGGATTAATCACAATTGGAAGAAATTGCAATAAATAAATAAATATGATTGTGGAAGCCTGTGGTACAGGACAAACATCATGCTTTCATTTTCTGAAATGTATTTAATGATTGATTGATTGTCAGCATAGTTTTAGTAAGGAAGTGCTTGATTTTGGTTGGACTACAGTTTTCATGTTGAGTTTCTTATTATACATTATAGGAAGTTAAACGCTGATCACTAGAAAACAAGAGGAGTTGCAGTTGAAGGGTGAAATAAGACACTGACACTTCAGCTTGGGTTGAACAAGGGCCACTTTATTAAATTATAACACACAAACCCAATTTAAAGTGACCTGCAGAGGGAAAATCTAGGTGCGGGACTATCTCTAAGCAAGTAGCTTGCCATACAGCTCTTGGGCGAACAGCCCCTGCTGAGGCAAGGGCAAGACCATCTGCTTACCCCTTACCCCTGCCACACCTTGTAGGTGAGTAGGGGGGGCTTCCCACGTCATCCCCACCCGAGGTTGCATAACCCTTGGGTAGATGAGATAAGTTAGCCCCAGAGGCAGCCCATATCCTGTCCTCGAACCGCAAATCCTTGCTGGACAGGCCTCCGGAACTGCCAATCACCTCCAAAGGTGCCTAAGGGAGCCACCTAGCTGTCCTTAACTATTTCCCTTCCCGCACCTTCCCGCACCAGTGCTATAATGAACGTGCCTCATAGGGCATTAACTTTCAATATAGAAATTGCCAAATCAGCCAAAACAACCTATTAACAACAACACCCCCTAACCCGATTCCCTCCCACTCCTATAGTGTGGAGCAGGCAAAAAACCTGCCCGCCAACAAGGGTGGGCAGGATAAAAATTCCTACTCGGCCCCGAAGCGACCCCTAGGCACACCATAAAAGAGGGAGGGCGGGGTGGGCATCGCGACAAAAAGAGGAAGGTAGGAGGGGCTGCCGGGCTTAAATAAGCTCTCCAGCCTCCACCCCCTCCCCTCACCAAGTCACGCTCGCGTCGCAGGCGCGACTCTGCCCTCTTTCGAGATGGGGGCAACCGCTTCACCCCCATCTGCAACTATGCCCCGCTCGTCAGCTGTGCGACGAGCGGGGCGTCATTTGTGTTAAGTATGTGCAGTCCAGGTTCCATGAAGTGCTATGCAAAGCGGAAAAAATCCCCTAAAAAGCAGGGGTGTGAAGTGAACCTCAGGACCAAATGTGACCCACCCTTAGGACACTAACTAAATCAGGCCACACCCCTTACCGGCCCTGCTCTGCACCCTTCTTGAGTTATTTTGCTTAGCTGGAATGTGTCCTTGAGCTGTGATGTCTCTTGCCTACTTGGATGGAGGATGGACAGAGATCTGTGTAGAAACCTCTGGCTTTTGTGTAGCTGGGATATAGCCTACTGTAAAAAGGTAATAGTCACTTCCATTGCTCTGTCTACATTTGCCTCTCTGATTCTGCCCACGTTTACCTCTGGCTGCAGCCACCACTGGCATGGCCCCCAGAAGGTTGTGCAGAAGGGAATGCAGCCCTTAGGCTGAAAAACATTTCTCCACTCCTACTATAGGGCCAATATAAGGGGAAGTTACATGTAATTCTTTAACACACATAACAGAATTAAGACTGAAGAAATTGTAAGAGAAATAAGGTAGGGAAGTCAGTGTCCATTGTAGAGTAACTTTGCCCGCCTGCAACGTTGAAAGTGTACGTTTGCAAGGGCAAATGCATATTCCTGCACAGGGCTGTGTGATTTGCAGAGAAATGGTGGATGAAGAATATGCTAAGCATCCCTTCCAAACCCAGTTTGGGCATTCAGGGAAGGGGTATGTATGCAAGAATATGCATGCCATCTCTCCTTCCGCTGAGCATGGAAATCTGAAGGGAGAGTCTGTGTTCACTTGAAAGCGGTTAGAAGCCTCTTCACAACTGCAGGGAGGTTTCTATGTGTATTCAGGTGGGCACAGTTGACCTTTTAGACTTTATTTATTTATTTATTATTTTTACCCCGCCCTTTTTCCAAAACTGGAACTCACGGCGGCTTCCAGATAAAAGCACACATATAATTAAAAACATACAAAAGTCTAGATTAAAATCAAATTAAACAATTTACAGTATTAAAACCATTCATACATACAGTTAAAATAATTCAAACTCAGTTTAAAATAATACAATTAGGCAACAGCAATGCAGCACCCTTCAAGACCTGTCCTTAACAGCTTTCAGTTCCAAAGGCTTGTTGAAATAAAAAAGTCTCTGCTTGCCGACGGAAGGACTTTCACATGCAACACATGAAGTTTGGAAGTAGAAGTTTGCACACATGGGGAAATTAGGGATGGGGCTCACTTCCATGCCCCCTCCACACTTTTAAGCTCACATTCATTCACTCAAGTGCCTGAATAGGACTCCAGCCTCTGTCACTTGTACACTCTAAATTCCTTCTCCTAAAGTAGAATAGTTTTCAAAGGCTCCCACTGCAGCAATGCTACAGGGGCTAGCCCTACCATAAAGTTGGGTAACATTAATTTTAATTGCATGCTTTTAAACGGAACAATTGACTTATTAATTATATTTAAATGAATTACATATTACCCAAACTTCAATATAGATGCCTTCTTGAAATAACTTAAAATTCAACCATAGAAGTCCTGCTCCGCTTGCCCAAGTGGAGCTTGGGTGGGCGGGGCATATTTGTGGCCAGGGATTGAAGCTCTGAATGCCATTTCAGAGGAGGGCAGCAGTCACGCATCACACAGAGAGTGTGTGCATGGCATGCTGTGTGTGTGTGGTCATCAGAGCTTATTTAAGCCTGCGCCACCTCCCTAAACCTCCTCTTGGTGTGTGACAGCTTAGGAAGAGGAGGACAGAGTGACAAGTGGCAGGAGTGGTGGCCATTTTGCTGGCCACATGTGGGCAGCACCTGGCCTGCAGCAGCACCTCGGCATCTGACACACTGGCCCTCTCCCTAGTGCCGATGTCAATCTGAGGTTCTTTGGCACATTTGTGGTGCCAGTTTGCTGGTGCTGTGTGGGTGGGGGTGCTAGGCCTTCCTGGCCCTTGGGTTTGCCCCCCCTTGCCTTATTGGGTTCGGGCCTTTGGCAAGACCAGGGAAGTGGTACAGCATCTGCCTTGTATGTAGAAGGGCTGTAGCTTAGTAGCAAAACATCTGCTTTGCGAGCAGAAGTCCTCAGATTCAATCCTCAACGTCCCCAGGTAGTTTTAAGGAATGCTTGTAGCTCACTAACCTTTCCACCCTAGTAGGAGTCAGAATGTTTTCCAGTCTCCCTGCCGGTGCAATGTGAGGTGTGAATCCAGGCAGGCTTCCACCTTTACAGCAGATGGGGTGGTCAATATCACCTGGAATGGGCAGTCTTTCTGGGCAACAGGAAATTCTTTCTCTTGAACTCTTTATCTGGGCCCAATCTCCTAGCAGGATGTTATGACACACTTCTTCTTAATGAAAAGGTTGGGCCTGTTTAACCTGAGAATGCAGAGTTCTGAAAATCTGGGTTAGTTTTAAGTAATATCGAAGCAGTCTATCGTCCATGGCTAACCCTTCAGTCTCAGCCCTTGAGGTGTACGACATAGTCATAGGACGGCCAAACAGGATTTCATGTGGGCATAGTCCATGTTTTTGTTGGGCTGCAGCTCTTATGTAGGTAATAGTGAGCAGCACTGCATCTGGCCATTTGAGGCCAGTTTCAGCAGAAAATTTAGCAATTTTCCCTTTCAGTTTGCCATTCCTTCTCTCCACAAGGCCTGAGGCCTGTGATGTCTAACTACAGTGGAGGTGATGATGGATTTTGAGCACTTTACAGAGTTGCTCTATGATTTCATTGCAAAAGTGTGTTCCTCTGTCACTCTCTAAGTGAAAGGGGATACCATAGTGTGAAAAAAAATCAGTTTGCAGTTTCTTTGCTACAGTGATAGCATCTGTGTGCTTGCAGGGGAAAGCTCCAGTCCAGAAGGAGAATACATCCACTATAACCAGTACATAAGAATATGCCCACAAGTGGCTAGGGGGCCGATAAAATCAATTTGGAGGCATTCCCATGGTTGGGAAGCTTGTGGAATATGTCTGGTTGGTTGGGGGGAGTGTAAGGATGCTGTTAAATGTTCTACAAATGTGGCACTTCTTGCACCATTCTGCTGCAGTTACAGAAAATCCTTGAGCAAACCAGGCAGCAGAAATAGCACAATGCATCCCTCCTTTGGACACATAAGTATCCGAGTGGATGAGTTTTGCGAGTGTAGGGAGGAGAGCTCGTGGGGCCACTAAATGGCCACTTGGGTGTTTCCAAAGGGAATCAGGATGGAAACAGCCTTTAGAAAGCCATGATTGTTTTTCAGATTCCGGTGCCTCGTCCTGGAGACAGACCAAGTGAAAAAGATAGGAGTTGGGATTATCGGGGAGCAATTAAGGATGTTTGATATTGCTGAGGGGCTGGACAGTGCAGCAGTTTTGCTGACATGATCAGCTCAGGCATTTCCCAGGCTGATGGGGTCAGTTTTTCCTCTGTGGGCAGCACAATACATTTATAGACACAGAGTGTGGAAGAAGAATAGCATCCAAAAGAGTTAATATAGGAGCCATGAGAAATGGCAGAACCTGAAGAAGTAATGAATCCTCTATATTTTATTTATTTTATTATTATTTATTAAATTTCTATACCGCCCCATAGCCGAAGCTCTCTGGGCGGTTCACAACAGAATAAAACATCAATATACAATTAAACCACATATAAGATTCAAAACACACCAAAAATGCTAAATGTTAAAATACAATATACTAAAATACGAATATTAAATGTGAAATACAAAAATATTATAATGTTAAATGATTAAAAAGATTAAAATGATTAAAATGCCTGGGAGAAGAGGTGGGTTTTAACCTGGCGCCGAAAAGGTAGTAACGTTGGCGCCAGGCGTACTTCAAGGGGGAGATCGTTCCATAGTTCAGGGGCCACCACTGAAAAGGCCCTTTTTCTTGTTGTTACCCTCCGAGCTTCCCTCTGAGTGGGCACCCGGAGGAGGGCCTTCGATGTTGAACAATCATGCCAAATGATAGCAATATGAGCAGGGATGATTAGAACTTTGTCATAGTTAGTCAGTCTAGAGTTGGAGAGATGTTGAGTTTTCCCTTGAGTGAGGAGAGAGTGGACAGCATGAGGGACAGACACAGACAGAGGTGAACCAAGAACTAGATCTGCAGATTTTTCTATAAGTAAGGCAGCAGCTGCCACAGCCTGAGGCAGGGCAGAAAACCTTGAGCAACAGTATCTAATTGGGCAGAATAATAGGCAACTGGCCATTGCCTACATGACTCTGAGTTAAAACACCAGAGGCTGTTCCATCCTGTTCATGGCAATAGAGATCAAAGGAAGTAGAATAATTATGGAGATCCAGAGCAGAAGCAGAACCCAATGCAGTTTTAACAGCCAGAAAAGCATTCTCACAGTCATCTGTCCACACAGGAGCAATAGGATCAGGTGAAGCATCATGAGTCAGGGCAAGAAGGGGCTTAGTCAGGGTTGTAAAGCCAGGAATCCAAAATCAACAATAGCCAGAAGCACCAAGAAAAGAGCAAAGTTGCTTTTTAGTTTGGGGTCAGGGTATAAGCTCAACAGCACAGATACATTCAAGAGACAGGAGCTGGGAGTTATGGGACAGAATGTGACCTAAGTAAGTGACAGTAGTGTGACAAAGTTGGAGCCTAGCCTTAGAGGCTTTGTGACCCCGGTTAGCCAAGGCAGTCAATAGATAGACGGAGTCAGTTTTGCAGGCTTCAAAGGAGTCAGAATACAGAAGGAGGTCATCAGCATACTGAAGGATTGAGGCAGAGCAAAAGGACAATGAGTCCAGATCCTGCTTTAGGATTTGGGGAAAAATAGTGGGACTATGTCTATATCCCTGGGGCAGCCTGGTCCAGCTTACCTGAATTCCCTTGAAATCGAACACGAAAAGGTATTGAGAGTCGGGATGTACCAGAATAGAGAAGAAGGCAGAGCAAAAATCAAGTACTGTGAAATGGGTGGCTGATTGAGGCACAGAGGAGAGGATGGTCACAGGGTTAGGAATAACAGGTGTAAGGGGTATAACATAGTGGTTAATACTTCAGAGGTCTTGCATGAAGTGAAACATAGGTTTGCCTTCAGGTGTGAACTTGCCAGGTTTCTTTACAGGAAGAATTGGGGTGTTACAAGGAGACCTGGTTGGAATTAAAATGCCTTGATCCAAAAGAGATTGGATATCTGGTTGAATACCTTCAATAGCCTCCTGTGAAAGAGGGTATTGAGGTATGCATGGAGGTGGTCCTTGTTTCACCTTGATTGAGACAGGAGAGGTGCTTAGAAGGCAGCCAACCTCATTGACATGGGTGGCCCATATCAGGAACAGAATTCAGAATATCAGAGGTGGAGTCCTCTGATGGAGAAGAATCAGAGGAAGAGAGAGCCAGACACATGATAGTTTCAGAAAGTTGGGATTCAAGGACTTCCAAGTAAACACCATCAGTTAAGTTTACATAGGAGATCATGACCAAGGAGGTTACAAGGCAGAGCTGGGCTTAGAAGAAAAGCATGAGATTCAGTGAGGGGTCCTAGGGTAACAGAAACAGGCTTTGAGCACACATGGACTTCAGGTTGTCTAGAGATGCCTACAATAGAGACAGTTTCAGAGGATGGCAGTAGAGAGATAGCTGAAGGTGAGAGTACATAATAGGTGGCTCCAGTGTCCACCAGGAAGGAAAGGGACTTGCCCTCCACCTCCAACTGGATATAGGGGCCTTCAGAATTGACAGGAATAAGCGGACAAATAGCAGAAGCAGCATTTTCCCCTTCACTGTCCTAATGGGGGTATAGGGTCCCAGGACTGGGGTTTGGGGGTCATGGGGTTCAGTTTTGGCTGCCGCAAACAGTGGTCCTTCCAGTGGCTGAAATCTTTACAGTATTGGCACTGGTTGCAGTCAATGGGATTTGGACCTGGTCTGGGGCCATTTGAATTGTTGGGGCCAGGGCAAAAATTGTGCCCATCCCTCTTCTTGTTTTCCCTGCCTTCAAAATGTTTTGTCTGAAGGGCTATGAGTTTGCATTTGGCTGCTGTTTTCTGTTGTGCCTGTTTATTATAAAAATGGGTAGCAGTATTTAAGAGGGCTTCTAGACTTTGGCTCTCCCAACCTTTTACAGTTTTTCTTTCAAACTTTCTGAGAGCTTGGGCAAAAGTCCATTAACAAAAGTTGCAGCTACAGCTCCTGGTGACGTTGCAGAGGGAACTCAAATGCCAGAATGCCTTTCAAAGATACCTTTTAGTTATTCCATTTAATCGCCAGGATGTTCATTTGCCAATTGTTTACAATAACTAATTTTAGTACAGTCTACTTTTCCTGGTACTACTTGAATTATTGCCTCTCATAGTGTCTCTGGCTGTATTGATATTTGGTGGGGGTGCCCCTCTTGGCCACACAGCTTTTGAAAAAATTTGTTCAACTTGTTCCTTAGTAAAAAGATGGGTCATTAATTGATCACACATCAGAAATAGTCTTTGACTTCTGTTGGACCTTGTGTGGGTTCTCTCTTACTTTGGGAAAATCCTCCTTCATTTGGACCAAATCTCATGGAGTCCAAGAAACATTAACAAGAACAGCCTGAGGATTGTTGGGATCTAAACTGGGATATTGTCTCATAGGAGCCTGAATTGTACCAGGAGTGAGGGTGAATGTTTTATAATGTAGGTTGGTGGTGCAGCTCCTGAATATGTTATAAACCCCTTCAGGAGACATTTGTTCATCACAGAATATATAGGTATCCCCCTTGATCGGATTACTGACCAAATGGGGATCCTTATTTAGGATCCTCAGGTGTTGTGACTGTTGAGTCTGGTTGGGAATTTATTGTTAGAACTGATGGAGATCTTGTTGGAGTCAGGGGTGCCGCAGCTTCTGGAGCATCTTGCAGCTGAGTTGGAGCAGTGGCTGCCATAGGAGGTGACCAGAGATCAAGAGATCTTTTGCTGGTTTAGGCTTAGGTTTTCGTGACGGATACAAGCCTGTGTAGGGCGGAGGAACAGATGGCTTCAAATTAGCCTTTTGTTCTGCCAATTTTTATTTTTCTTTAGATTCCTCAAGCTGTTTTTGCAACTTTGCTTGGGAATCTTTGTGGCTAGCCACTAGGGATTTTAATTTTCTTTTATTAGCCTCATCACCCCATAGGAACCATTTGGGCATTTGATTAGGATGTTTATCTTCCAGAACATTGTGCGGCACAGTTAGGATTCCAATGTCAAATGTGCCTTCCAGGGGAAAATGATTTTCAGGTGGCCCTCTAGTATACCCCTCCCAGTTCTCGTGCCATTTACAAGACCGCTTCCTACAGTGCTCATACATGAACACTGTCGGTGTGCCCTTAGGGGGCTTGGGGATGCTACTGGAGGGGAGAGGGGAAGGAGTAGGGGAGGGGAGGAGAGGAGATTGGTGGGCACTGGGCAGAGGAAAAGCCCCTTTTCTTTCCAAAAGAAAAACTTTGTTAATAATATCATTATTTTTCAGGGTTTCCCCCACCTTTTTATTCTACAGCATGCAGAATAGTCTTCCACCCAAATTTAAATCAAAGCTGTTCCTGGCCACATATACATCAGACCTTTATTCCACTTTAAACAGTCATAGCTTCCCCCAAAGGATCCTGAAGGGTAGTTTTTGAAGGCTGCTGAGAGTTGCTAGGAGACATCCTTTCCCCCTCACAGAGTTACAATCCCCAGAATTCTCTGGCAAGAGGGACTGACTGTTAAACCACTCTGGCCACTGGAGCTCTGTCAGGTGAATAGGAGTCTCCTAACAATTCTCAGCACCTTTCACAAACTACACTTGTCAGGATTCTCCAGGGGAAGCCATGACTGTTCAAAGTGGAAAAAATGTCTGGTGTGTATGTGGCCCTCTGATTAGCCAAGCCAAACAGCTGTGAGTCTGGCTTTTAGAACACTGACAGTTGGTTCTTACAGAGCATGCCTGCGCTTATCATTGACTCCAATATTAAATTTCTTAAATTAATTAAAAATTAGCCAGACATTCTTTAAAATTTTAAATTAATCTTCAGCAGGTCAGTGTAGGGGGCAAGGTCAGTAATAGAAGTACAGGTATTCTGTGAAAATGGCTGGTTTTTAATTAATTGCAACAGATTATGAGACACTGACAGAAAAAAAGTCCAACAGATGTCTGGATTTTTTTCTCTTGTTTTACATTTTGAACTCTGGATTCTTTCTGACAGTTTTGTGAATCACCATGAAAATTGGGAGGGTTGTTAAGCAAGCGTTTCTGAGTTCAGGACTATAAGTTATGTAAGGTTTTGTTTTGAAATGAGCTTATGGGAAGCATCAGAATGGCATGGCAAGTATTTTCAATTTAACATGGCAGAATGTGAAAAATCCATGCTAGTTATAGTATGTAGCCACTAATGTGGCTGTATAATAGATAAAACAAATGTGTTATCAATTGTTAGATTCACCCACTATACCTTGCCCTCATTGGTTAACATTAGCATCCAGTAGTTCACCTAGACTGATGCAATTTTGTGGTAGAATTCAAGCACACGCTGGAAATTTCAGTTTGCACAATTAAGGTGGATTAAAGCACTCTGCTATCCAACCCCAGAACTCCACTTTTAAATTTTTTAAAGGGCTTGTTGTAGTTAGGAAAGTGACAGGGAAATATGAGATGAACAAACAATCGATGTGAAGAGCAATAAACAGTCCACACATAATGTTGAATGTTCATTATCATAAAACTGCTTTGCAAACAGGTAAGAATGTTCAGAAAAGACTGGACAAAATCTAACCTCCATGTAAACTTTGTGCAAGAAAAATCAAGAGGAATGCTCAATAAACAGGTAATCTGAAGGAGTACTAAAGCTTTAGTTGACCAAGCTACTAATTATTACATGTAGCCGTAATTATAAGACCTTATGTTAGGACATCTGATTAGGGCTCTCCTCTGCCTTTGGATCCAAACCACCATTACTACACACAGAGTACTTCCTCACACAGATTTTCATGAAGATCTTTCTTGCTACCCTCATTCCTTGGAGGCACTAGGAGTCATAAGGTATCCAATGTTGGGCAGTTCCTTAAGTAGTGATGAGATCCACATTTTGGTGCCAGTTCGATTTCCACTCCATCAAACTTCCTTCCAGTATCATTTCATCATGAATCAATGTTCGCTATTTGCAATAAATACAGATTTGGTTCCCCCCCCGCAAAAATATTGATATTAATATCGGTATTTTTAAAACTATAATTTTTATCGTTTTAAAAAATATTGATATTTTCCTCAAAATATCAATGTTAATATTGATATTTTGAGGGAACTATCAATATTCATATCAATAATTTGAGGGAAATATCAATAGTCTTATCGATAAATGAGGCAAATTTTAAAAAATCCAGCCATGGAAAACCGCTAGAAGAAAACCCAATCCACAAGGACAAAAAACGCAAATATATAGGAAATCCAGTGTCAAATTAGAATTTTGTTAAATTCAAGCACATCCCTAGTCCTGGGGACTCCAACAAATCTTGCTACCTTTTCAAACTGGCCCTGACTCCAGCACCTTCTCTCCTGTTAGTTGATTGTCAGGAATATAGATTCCCACTGGATTTTTTTAAAAAATGCTACAGCTTATGATAGCACAAAATTCCTACTTGTTTCATCACTACCAGGTAGATGGTGAGCCTTTTTTCTTTCTTTCCACAAGTTGAGCATCTTCAATGTTTCACCCAGATCCTGAAATATTTTCTTATAGATCTTGGAATTGCTATATTTTAAAAAACAAAACAGCTGCCTCTCCATGTGGTTATAGTACTACTGCTGCTTTAGATAAAGAAGACCCAACATTCTGGATTGTAGATTATTATAATTGTCATCAGACTGATCCATACATATTCACGAAAGCGTTGGAAGTGGCACATTTATATTCATTTTAGTTTGACTTGACTCCAATCATAAAAGGAATGTGAAGACTGAAAAAGCCTGTTGCTGAAATGAAGTTGATTTTTTTCTCTCCCTGAAACTTGGGTTCATGACAGCTTTTTGTTGAATAGGACATTAGCCTTTTGTAATTTATTGCTTTTCGATTAAATCTGGGGAAACTCAATATTACAGTTGAATGATTAGAGCAATACCCCTTGGAGTAATAAATTTTCTTTGGTGCTGTGCATCTCCTGATCTTGTTTCCCTTCTAATTACATTTACATAAATGATATTCTGTAAAATTAAATTAACATTCCAACTGTTACACAGGCAACAAGAGACAAAAATAACTCACAAACCTGCAACTCTTAAGAAAATGTTGAGGTCTTTTCATGAGCTGAATCCCAGCTATCCCTGATGTGGCAACTACACAGCTGCAGGTTATTCTTAGGGCTCGTCCAAACTGACCCCGATAATCCACGTTTTCCATATTCGCTTTGTCATCTGACAGTCCCCACTGTGCCTGAAATTTGCTCTTTTCTGATCTGAAAAATACACTTGTTTTGGTGCCCGCACACGCAGTGGGAAGACCCGCACATTCTTTCTCTTTTTTCCCAGCTCCGCCTGCAACACCACCCCCTATCACACAATTGGTCCGCAAAATATGACGTATGCTCCTCTCCCCCTTTGCACCAAAGCACAATAACGCGCATGCGCTTGACCATAAGAGCGCAAAAGTTTGAATTTCCTGTTGGTTTGGTAGTAGTGGCTGTAATGGAGTTGATTGAGTTTTTGGCTCTTGTGCAGCTCCACTTACAGCTATTAAATTTCTGCCTCATGCAGTTGAGGGCAGCCGGAGCCCAACGGGCGCCTGGGAAGGGTCGTGTGACACCCTGGAGCCCTGGAACAGCAGGAGCCCCAGCAGCGCCGGAGCCATGCTGAGCTTCCTCAGCTCATGCGGTGGTGGTGGAGGAGGAGGCTACTTCACAGCAGCTGCACTGGCAAAACTGCGAGATAGGAAGCACCGCCATGTAGCGAGCTCAGCGCGGTGGGAAGTGGCGGCGGCAGCTATATTTTCCTCCCTTATGGCAACATTATTCACAAGCCAGGGCTTGGGGGAGGGGGATCTCCATCTCCCCCCTCGCACCGCCTCCCACCCTGCCCCCAGCAGCCTTTCCTAGCTAGGAAACCACACATGGCTGCTGGATCCCTCGATTCTTGGGGGCTGCTGCTGGTGGTGCTGAGTCCAGGGCCTCCCCTCCCCCCTTTTGCACACACACACTCGCGCACTGGACGTATTCTCCAGGAACAATTTGTAATAGGAAGGCATGGAGGGGGAATGAGGTTAGAGCTGCTAAACATCCTTTCCTCTTTCTCCACTTTGAAGTGTTCCCTCTGATAAAAGAGAACTGCAAACCACTTATCTGACAATAATTGCTGTATTGTTGTTTGCTTGCATTTGTGATATATCGCTAAAATGAATGTATGTGGTTTTGCCTTTTTCCATATCAAATTTTCTGGGGGTAAACACTCCTGGCAATTCCACTTATTTCTCATGGAACTGCAAGCAAGTAACGATGTGTCATGTCTAGGAAGGTAGACCACCAGTCTCTATGGTTGTGGACGCCAGAGACGCTCTAGCAAACCACTTATATGCCAATTATTCCTGTGTTTTTGTTTGCCTGTATTTGCGATATTTCACAAAACCGACTGTATGCTTTTCTGCCTTTATGCATACTGCAGTTTCTGGAGATACACACGGCTGGCAATTCCACTGATTTCTACAGAACGGAAAGGGGGGTATTGAGGAGCTGCTACTACTTGCTTCTTTTGTAAAGAATGGCAGGAAAGCTGAGCATTTAATGGGGAGCACCCCCCTTCTTACAGAACCAACATTTCCTGGGGTGGCATGGCAGCTTTGTGACTCTGCGTATTTGCGCACACCCACCCATGCATGTTTTGGATTCAAGTTGTCTTTGTACCTTTCATCCCCCCCCAAATGTCTCATAAATCGAATACCACGCAAGAATGCGAGCTGGGACCTCTGACTCCATTGCAAGGTTCCTGACCCCTAAGCTTTTCTAGAGTGCAGCACTCAGTGGCAGCTCCCAGCTCCTCCCCATTCTCTCTCTCACTCTCGCTCTGCCTGCCTCTCGCTCTCTGCATAGGTGGCGTCAGCATCATCAGGGAAGAGCCACCCAGAGAGGCTTCCCAGCAGCTTCCCAACCACTTTGGGCAAAACTTGATGCTCCGTTGCCTTCACCCCCCCTCCTTCTCCCTTCCCGTGGCCGTTTGCAAAGCACCAGCAAAGTGAGCTCCCTGCACCAACCAGCCACACTTGAGCGAGACCAGCCAGGAAAAGGGGGGCTTTACAAACAGCCACAATTGCAGATCTCACCCAGAGCGGCCACCCAGTTCACAGGCTGGCTAAAACTAAATGGCTGTAGCAATAGAAGTTGCAGAGCCCCTGTGACGCCCTTCCCTGGCTCTCCCTGTCAGGTTCCTACCTGCGCGTGGCTACTGCCTGTCACTAGGCACCACCAGGGACTCCACCAGTCTGGACTGTACTTTTTTATTGTTTCTCTCCCCACTCTAGCACAGATCTCAACAGATCCCCCTGCTAGGCAACCACCAGTCACGTCCTAATACTAGTATTCCCAGAGACTCTGAATACTGGTATTGTTATTCTCTTCACCGCTGCCACCATTTGTTACAGTTCCCCTTCAGCCTTGGTCATTACCTTACCCTCCCTTCTGGTCTGTGAAACCCCAGCCAAGGATCAGGCCTTTGGTAAACCAAATTAAGTATTTATTAAAGATAAATAAAGATAAATTAAAGCTAACAAGATTAACAAGATTTCTTCTTAAGGCACATAAGCATATGGTTTTACTCAATACTAATCCGAACTCCACCCCCCTCCTTCTCCACTCTCTCCTGGCAAACAACTCTCTAAACCCCACCAAGCAACCCACTCTTTCTCTTCTCCCCCCAGATTCCACTCTCACTCTTCCTTTTATACGTTCAGCCATTTTAAACACTCAGCCAATCATCTAGCATTCTACTGCCCATTCACTCCCCCTCCTCTTTCACTCCACTTACCATGTATCTTCTAAACAACCAACACTTACCATATATACATTAATATAGGAACATCACAGCCCCCACCCCCAACACCACACCATTGCTCTGATTGGTTCAGTTTCCTGGGCTTTCCCCGGACATTAGCGCACATGCGCAAAAGTTGAAACACATGATTGGCTGGGAACAAGGGAAGGGGCATGGGGAAATGCCCAAGAACTGCTCATCAAACGCCCACAACTCTAAAGTCCGCAGTATTGCATCTGAGTGCCTGAAGGTACAGCGGATGATTCCCGATTTTAAAAAGCAAATTGCATTTTTTGCAGTAATGCAAAAGTGGATTTAACCGTGCAAAAATGTGCAAAAGCGTGCGACGTCATATGGACGACTGAAAATTAATGAATACACAAAGCGATCATGTCCCACATTATACAGTCGTCTGGATGAGCCCTTAGTTAACACCCAATCTAGCTACTTTTGTTCTGGTTTTGGAGACCACATTATTTCATAATCCTGGTTCCCAGAAATCCTTATTACATAAAAGATGGGTGACATTCCAATATTAATTACTGAGTGTTTGGATCATACCACATTTGCCTTTGGTTTTGGCCTATGTACCTCTTCTACACCTTTGTTATTTGGCTCTTACAATGTGCACTTGTATAGGGCTTCATGGAGTTGCACCCAAACATGCAATTCCCCCCTTTAAAAAGCTCTTATTTGCCTGATTCTTATCTAGAAGGGTATCAGTTTTTCTTAGAAGGGTACAAGATGCATAAATTAGATTATGGAGAAGACCTTGATCCTTGGATCCCAAATCATTATTTCCCAAGCTATGGCAGCACTAGAAGCCGGGCATGGCAAGGTCAGCATCGTACAGACACACAGCTGCTTACTGCACTCCATGCAGACATGGGGAAACCATGACTGTTTAAAGTGTAATAAGAGTAGAATAAATGTATGGTATGAATGTGGCCACTGTCTCTTGCTTCTTTCTAGCTGCCACACTCTTCACTGGCCATGAATAACTCCTTCTGAACTGAGATTTCCCAACTCTGTATGACCCTATGAAAATTTATTGTTGGCTTTGAAATGTCCACATGTGCTCTCTCGCTCTCCTCGCTCTTTATATTGTGGTGGTATACTTGTAGTAACTGAGGGTCAGTTTGTTTAGCTGTCCTAGTGTAAATGTATTATCTATTTATTTATTTCCAAATCTGTATCTCTGTTCCTGCACCGCGTAAGCACATTGAAGGTGGCATACAAGAAACAATACAATAAGAAAATGAACTAAAAATAAAGCAAACACCAACCATGAACAGCAGCAATAAAAACCCCTTGGGTAAAGACACAAACTGAAAAATTATTATTATTATTATTATTATTATTATTATTATTATTATTTATTAAATTTATATACCGCCCGACTAGCGATAGCTCTCTGTCACCTGGAATCAATTTTTTTAAAAGTATATGCTTAAAAATGGGCAAATAAGAGCCAGACAAACTTCTGTTGGGAGGATGTTCCATAAGCTGTGTGCCAGAACTGGCGAGACCCTCTCTCTTGTGCACCTCTGTGGGGAATGGGGGGCAGCAAGATGGGTCCCAGAAACCAAGTGAAGTTGCATTGTACTCCAGTTCCAAAGGTGAAATGAAATGCTTAATTGTACTATTTCAGACAGCCTGCCTCACCTGTCCCTATTGTTTTACCTCTTCTAACCAAAGTGACACTTTGTTCCATTTGTATTTTTTAACTTGCGACTGAAATGATGTATTTCATTGAACTGCTGTGATTAGCTGGTCAAAACAAAGCTTGTTACTGGTGGTTTCAGCTTACTGGAAGCAAAGTGACATTTAGCAGTGAATGGTTTCAGTTTGCCAATTAAAAAGCCTGTGGCATTTTCAAATTAAAACCTTTAGGGACCAAATCACAAGAGCTGCACAGTGAGTTACATGCATTTAGCTTCTGAACTTCCTTTCAGACAAGCCCCCCCCCCCAAGTTTGGTATTAGAAACAGAAGAAGAAGAAGAAGAAGAAGAAGAAGAAGAAGAAGAAGAAGAAGAAGAAAACTCTGCTGTATACATTAACAAGGCTTCTTTAGATCATATTTCAGATTCCACCCCCAACCTCATATTGTTGTAAAAAGTTTCAACCTTTCAGTGCAATTAGAGATATAAAAATACTGTAATTTCCCCAGGGGGACTGATTCTGCCTTTGAACATTACTAAAAAATCTACACCACCCATATAAATGGCTTTCTCTATTCCAATCTTGTAATAGGTGCCAGACCTACTGATCAAGCCAGCCTGTGACATGCAAGTAGGCAAGCTGGGTAAGAATGTTGGGCAAGCTGATAAAACTCTTGTCTCCTTTTCTGAAAGGCCGTTCTTCACCCTTATATAACCAGTCTTGGCTATACTTAAGAATTAAATACAATAATTTTCAGCAACAGATGTTGGTGATCTCTTCCAAGACCAAATGCCTTTTTAGACATTGTTTGGTTGTGCAACAACAGGCCAAAATTGTTGGCTTCAGATAAGTGAAAGCAAAATCTGTTTTCACTGGCGATAACTGAGCCCATTATCTATAAACATTTTGAAAATGGGATCAAAAGCTGCATAGGGACATTATTGTGTTAGGGAATGCGGTCTCCTCTCACAAAGATGACTGCAAGTATGTGGAAAACTGGCAGTGTCTGATTTCCACGGCAGTAGCCTACAGTTGTTCAAAAAGCATCATTAATTGCAAGGCTTCTCTGGATGGGGAATTTAATAGACACAAATATATGGTGAAAACATCTGCAAAGACATGACAGGGAACATCCTCTGAGGAATAAAGTCAAGGAGGACCTTCAATATGGCAGCATTATCTCTCTTCCCCCCCTTGTTTGAATGGATGGCTGACAGCTTCTAAAGGGCATCCAAGTCAAAAATCAATGTTGGAATGGATGGGATTGGTATGGGAGGCTGAAGTGTATTTCTTTATGAGGGAAACAGTGCAGTGTCAGTATCCTTTATAGGAACAGCAGCCTCACAAGAAACCAAACACTTTCAAAATACCAAGAGAGAGAATTAACTAGTAAGTATACCAGTGGCCGGCATTGGGGATCATGGTATTTTCTTTTCCTTCTTAATGACTTTCTTACACAACTGTGCACCTTGTAAGCAATACAAACAACAGATGTAGATGAATGTTTCTCCCCAGTGTGCCCATATTTGAATTCTGAAGTATGTACTAAACATGGTTTATTTCTGAAAAAGGAATAACACCTTTAGAAAAATTTAGGCATGCTGGGGAGGGTGTTATTTATTGCTGCAAAAAGAGAAGACGGCAAAACTTTACTGATGTGCAGCCTGTTTCTATTCATGGTGATATGGAAGCAGTCCTATAGCCAGCCTTCCTTGTTAGGTAGGGCAGCCACATTTCTAGGTGGGGCATTAGGGGGGGAAGAGGCACATAGTGCCAGCCAATCCCCCCACCCCACTAGTGGAGAGCCTGTGAGGGCCAGGCCAGAGGAAGGAAAAGGTAGTGACCTTCCCTGTCACTCCTTCTACATCCAGAGCATGTGTCAACATACCTGAATGATGTTTAATCTGTTGAATTGTCTCACTCTTTTTTGAAAGATCCCCAGGCATACCAGACTCAAAAACTTACCTTTGCCTACAGCTACAGTCCCCTTTCACCTGTGGTCTGTCCCTGTGTTCTGATTCTTCATGAACTGAACTACTTTCCTAAAGACAGTGAGCTCCTGAGCTTGGTTTTGATGCTGCATTAGGTATCTCAGTTTTAGATTCCACCTCAAAAAACAAACTTGTCCATGCTACAAGTTTAGGGAAGGGCAGAGAGAAAATAAAATACTGAAGGGTGTGTTTGTTAACTCCTCCTTGAGAGTCCCTCCTTCTAGTCTTGTTCCTGGCATTTAGATTTTTCTTCCTGTTGAACAATCAAAGAAAAACTTTTTAACAGGCTGCTATATAAAGGACAAACTAAGCAATTGGAAACTAATTGTGGAAAGCAATTTGAATTTATTTTTTACTGGGTTTTGCTGGGTTTATTTTTCTGTCCAGAAACCCTAAAAAGGCCTCATGCTGAGCTGCACATATTGGCAAAATCAGAAATTAGGCCTAAGTTACAGCTTAGTTGTCCAGCCAACCAGCTAGTTAACTGTTGTGTACACAGCAATATTTCTATACCACTAGGGCTATTTTCTTTCTTTGCCATCAAGTAATAAAGAAAAATAAGAATAAAATAGCCACTATGATTGTGAGTATAGTGAGTGCTTTAAAAGCTCCTACTTCTTAGTGCAGGCAAACAAACATGCTTCTTTATTGCTGGCTAGGTAGAGAATGCAACTGAAAATGAAAAGCAGAGGAAAGGAAAGTCCAAGGGGTGGAGTGTAACTCTACCCCATAATATAACATTCTAATATTAAACTCTTCAAGGGTTAGGGTGGTTTTTTCAGGATCACTTAAACAATTATAGGGTGATTGTGATAATGAAAAATCCACCCTCAGTCAGGAAAAGCCTTGAGTGAGCAGACTTGGGGGGGGGGGGCTCTTCCAGATGAGGCTTTTGTTGTGCACTCACCCTGCCTTATGCACTGAATTTTTCAGAGGGTCTTATTTTTATATTGCTCCTACCCTTAAAACAAGCTATCATTCTTTAAATGGAGGTTGTCATTGTCTGTCTTGTAATAAATTAAAAAGAAGACAATTTCCCCCAAAAAATCTGGGGGTGGGGGAAATGCAGCTCTGGGTGGGGCAGTGCCCCCATATTCTCCCCCAGGTACAAGCCTGTATGAAAATGAGTCTTCTTGAATTTAGTAAGATTTACTGTAACATAAGCATTCAGAAGACTGTATCCTCAAACAGGGTTCTTTACAAATGAAAAAGGAAGATAATTTTGTCAATAGTGAAAATATGTACAGCAGGAATCAGACACCAAGGGACATTACACACAGCTAGGTGTCATTTTCTTTGACTTTTTTTAAAAAACAAAAAACAAAAAATGACTGGAAAAATCAATCTTCAGCAGAGGACTATTGGAGAGGGGGCGGAGAGCCCTGCTTAAACATTTTTGTTGTCACACTTATTCCCTCATGCTGATTTTAACTCTACAGGAAAATATATTGGGACCTGTATCTTTTCTGCATCAGGTGAAAAAGCTGTCCAAGATAAATCTGAGCATAAAAATACAGCTGGCATGGAAAATTTATACATTCTTTTCCTCATTTACAGTTTCTTTGCTCCTTATTGCAGCCTCCTGCAGCTATTTTTCACTTTTTTTCAAAAACAAGGCAGAAGAAAGTTTCCAGTACTTGACTGAATGTAACATGAAGTTTGATACTCAGGCAAAGCTCTTCGATACACCTTACAAAAAAAAAGGGGGGCGGCTGCTTGAGAAATTTGATTTCTGTAAATTATGATGCAAACTGACCTCATCTACCCCTTCTGGACTTATGTGCAGATTACAACACAACTATTTTTGGATTTTGCACTTTCCCAAATGTTATGATACTGTTCTTCACTCAAAAAAATGTATCCAAGTCCACTTTATAAAATGTTTACCTTCGGATAAAATATAAATAGAAATGTGTGCCTTAAGATAAAATATGTAGTGAAAATACAAATTTTAAGATTCACAGAAACTCACATGGACCACAAAGACACAGAAAGGAAGAAAAAATGATATTAAACTGCATATCTAGAGATTTCACATACCTATGCCAGTTTAAAATATTTAGGATTGAAATACGTTAGATGTATCCTGTTGTCTTTAATTTAGATTACAGATCCACAGAACTGGAAGGAGCCCAAATGATCATTTAGTCTAAAACCCTTTCCCCAAGACAGCTTGTGGGAGCCCTTCAGAGACAGGGGCAGTTCTGTTTCTATATGCGTGCACTCATCCTTAGCTACTGGAACAATGAAAGCTACAAATCCTGTTTCAGAAGGTAGGTATTTTATTTTATTTATTCCACCCAGAAGGCTATAAGATTAGCATTAGGACAGTCTCTCAGGTTTACAATCAAAAATACACGATACACAAGGGAAAAGGGATGCTTTTTGGCTCCAAGGATTTCCCACTATTAAGAACATATGAAGAGCCTGATGGACCAGGCCAGTGGCTCAGCTAGTCCAGCATCCTATTCACACAGTGGCCAACCAGATGCCTATGAGAAGTCCACAAATAGGACCTGTGTACAAGAACACTCTCCTCTCCTCCTGTTTTCAGCAACTGGTATTCAGAAGCATCCTGCTTCCAACCATGGAGGCAGAGAATAGCCATCATGGCTAGTAGCCATTGATAGTAAGAACATAAGAACATAAGAACATAAGAAGAGCCTGCTGGATCAGGCCAGTGGCCCATCTAGTCCAGCATCCTGTTCTCACAGTGGCCAACCAGGTGCCTGGGGGAAGCCCGCAAGCAGGACCCGAGTGCAAGAACACTCTCCCCTCCTGAGGCTTCCGGCAACTGGTTTTCAGAAGCATGCTGCCTCTGACTAGGGTGGCAGAGCACAGCCATCACGGCTAGTAGCCATTGATAGCCCTGTCCTCCATGAATTTGTCTAATCTTCTTTTAAAGCCGTCCAAGCTGGTGGCCATTACTGCATCTTGTGGGAGCAAATTCCATAGTTTAACTATGCGCTGAGTAAAGAAGTACTTCCTTTTGTCTGTCCTGAATCTTCCAACATTCAGCTTCTTTGAATGTCCACGAGTTCTAGTATTATGAGAGAGGGAGAAGAACTTTTCTCTATCCACTTTCTCAATGCCATGCATAATTTTATACACTTCTATCATGTCTCCTCTGACCCGCCTTTTCTCTAAACTAAAAAGCCCCAAATGCTGCAACCTTTCCTCGTAAGGGAGTCGCTCCATCCCCTTGATCATTCTGGTTGCCCTCTTCTGAACCTTTTCCAACTCTATAATATCCTTTTTGAGATGAGGCGACCAGAACTGTACACAGTATTCCAAATGCAGCCGCACCATAGATTTATACAATGGCATTATGATATCGGCTGTTTTATTTTCAATACCTTTCCTAATTATTGCTAGCATGGAATTTGCCTTTTTCACAGCTGCCACACACTGGGTCGACATTTTCATCGTGCTGTCCACTACAACCCCGAGGTCTCTCTCCTGGTCGGTCACCGCCAGTTCAGACCCCATGAGCGTATATGTGAAATTAAGATTTTTTGCTCCAATAGTCTTATCTTCCATAAATCTGTCTAATCCTCTTTTAAAGCCATCTAAGTTGGTTGTTATCACTGCGTCCTGTGGGAGTAGGGTTGCCAGCATCCCAAATCCTGAGATTTCAGGGGCGAGCCCTAGTGATGTCACAGGGGTGGGCCCTAGTGATGCCATTAAGCATGATACCTTAAGCAAGACAGTTGCTTGGAGCATACAATTCAAACAAAAAAATTTCTCTGATTGGAAATTAAGATAGAAATCTTAGCTAAATGACGGTGTTGCGAAGTCCAGCTGAAGTGACAGGATCATTCCTTCTCACCTACTTAGGGAGCCTGGGTAGGGAGCATTTAATCTAGCCTACTTGCTACTGGCAAGAGAAGTTTAGGTGCTCTCAGGCCAGGCTAGTCACCAGAAGGCCATTGCAGGAACAATGGAGTTTAGTGATGTGGAGATGTCAGATAATAATCATAATAATAATAAAATTTTATTTCTAGGCCGCCTATCTGCCCGAATTAACGGCCACTCTAGGCGGCGTACATAGACTAAAATATAACATAGAGTAAAATATAACATATAATACTAAACAAACCCCCAGTAGTCTATAGACATCCCGAGCAGCAGGTTCACGCACACATACACACACACGGTCTCTGGCCCCTTCAGCAGTTGCTGCTTTTGTAGCTGGAGAGAGACAGGGCCCCACCCTTCCAGGCCAGGTGGAAATCAGCCAGAAATGCAGGGAGCAGGTCTTGCAGAAACTCACACAGGTAGATGGTCTCTGGCCCCTTGGGAGCACTCAGGAGTAAAGATGGATGTCCCTGAAGGCTGCAATTCTGAACACACTTACTAAGGGACTAAGCCCCAAAGAACTCAACAGGACTTACTTCTGAGTAGATATATATGGTTTGGATTGTGCTGTTGGTAAGGTCTGACTAGGGATCCTCTGCAAATATATTGATATTCAAGCAGGGTTGGCAACCCCCTGCTTAGACTGTCCACTATTGGGCAAAAAACAGTTATGCAACCCAAAAGGTGCATCATCAGTGGTTTTAAGGGGGGTGATCTGAACACATAGAACCACTGTTGTTGCTTTTATGGATGTAAGGGAGTGAGGTGAAAGGTAAATGAAATGCAAATTGAAAAAGAAAAGCAAAAGACAGTGATGATTTCCTAAACACAATACCATACCAACCACAACAAAATTCCTATGAGTAAGGCAGAAAGCTCAGCATCCCACAACCAGTCAGGATACCTAGCCAAAAACCAAAACAAAAAAAATCCTGGCAGCCCGTCAGCCAAGGTCACAGAAATCCCCATGAAGCACAACGTGACCCGGGGGCTGCAGTTTGTGCAGAATGGTGTGGCATGATTGCACATAAGTGAGACCCCATCAGCACATAATACATCTCCTCTGAAATCTGCACTGGGTGCTGATTTGCTACCAGGCCAGGTTCAAGCAGAGGTTGGAAAATTACTTTTAAAAAGTAATAAATTACAGTTACAATTGCATGTTCCCCCAAAGTAGTAATTACTGTTACAATTACAATTGCTCTGAAAGTAACTGATTACTTTTTCTCAAAAGTAATCACTACAGTTACATTTCAGTTGGAAAAACACCTACAAGGTGCTGGCCTTGGCTGCTGCACATCTAAGTAGCCTAAAACAACGTTAAAAATAAACACATACATACAGAGGTAGTAGAATAATTATTTTTATTCATAAGATAGCAATGGTGGTCTCTCCGCTGGTAAGGGAGGTGGGGAGGGAGGCAGAGGCCACTACTCAGATCTTTGCATGTCAAACCAAGTGCACCCCCCCCTCAGCCAGCAAGCATAATTTCTCTCATTTAACCACCTTCTGGACCCTGCCCTGCCACTAACTAAGGGACACTTACCCAAGCAAACATTTTCCCCTGAGATGCAAAAAAGTTAAAATACTGCAAATGCAGCACAGTAGCCAGAGAGGGTGGTGAGGCCACTTTGTGTGCCAAGTGCAAACACACACACATACGTCGTCATATTTCACCTCCACAGTTCTTTATCTCCGTTCTGCTGCTGCCTCCTTCTCCTCCTTTATTCATGTACTTGCCCTCTGGCTCCTTTCTTCCTCTACTCCATTCTTCTCCACCGCTGTCCATATTTAAAAGACAATTGTTTTCTCCACTCCACCCCATCTCACTCTCCTCCTCCCTCATCGCCTCCTACCCACCCACAAAGCATGAGGGAAGGGTGACGCTGCACAGAAGCCCAGTTTGAGGCACATGATTTTCATCCACAAATCAGCGGAGCAGAAGACTTCCCCTGCTCCCCCCCCAAAGTAATGCCCAAAAGTAATGCTGGAAACATTACAATTACTCCACAAAAGTAGTAAAATTACTCCTAGTTCTATTATTTATTTATTTGATTTATATCCAGCCCTTCCGGCAGGAGCCCAGGGCGGCAAACAAAAGCACTAAAAACTTTAAAACATCATAAAAAAAACCTTAAAACACGTTAAAACAAAATATCTTTAAAAATGTTACTTAAAAAAAGCTTTCAAAAATCATCTAAGATTAAAAACATTTATAAAAAGAAGATTTAAGAATATATTAAAAAGCAATTCCAACACAGAAGCAGACTAAGATAGATCTCAACTTAAAAGGCTTGTTGAAAGAGGAAGGTTTTTAACAGGCGTCGAAAAGATAACAGAGATGTTATTACAATTACTATTACATTCAAAATGTAAAGGAATTACGCACTCATTCCTCAAAATAGTAATGAATTACAAGTAATTGGTTACTTGTAACTAATTACTTCCAAGCTCTGGGTTCAAGCTGTGCTTTCCATGTTATGGGTGCCACATAGTACTTGTTCTGCTCTTGTAAGAAATCAGTCCTTTCGTGTGGCAGTACCTATGCTTTGGAACTCCCTGCCTATTGACATTAAGCAATTGCCTTCATTGTACTCTTTTCAGCACCTGCTAAGAACTTTTTTGTTTAGGCAAGCCTACCCAGGCATGTAGAAGCTATTATGTTTTTATCTATTTTTAATTCATTGTTGGTTTTATTATTCTGAATGTTTTTAAACGCCTGTCTTTAACTGTTTTTGCCAGTAATTTTATTGTTTTAATTCCTTCTGTAAACTGCTTTGAGATTTTTTACAATAAAGTGATATATAAATGTTGTCAATAAAATACATAAATAAATTTGGGCGTCACTGTGGCCCTTGGCTCTCTTTCCACTTTTAGGAACAAAGGAATCTACCTTATACCGACTCCGGCCATTGGATACCATCTAGCTCAGTACTGATGACATGGACTAGCATTGGCTCTTCAGGATTCCAGGCAATAGTCTCTTCCAGAAATTGAATTTTGGACCTTTGCATGCAAAGCATATGCCCTACCACTGAGCCACAACCCTTCCTCTGTTTAAAAAAGTATCTTTTAAAATTGTTCTTTTCAATTCACTAATGAATGCACAGCATACCTAGGGCAGATCCACACCATTTATTTAAAGCACATTCAACACACATCTGAAGCACATGTATCCCACCACAGAATCATGGGAAATGTAGTTTGTTAAGGGTGATGGGAACTATAACTGTGAGGGGTAAACTACATTTTCCAGGATTCTTTGGGGGAAGTCATGCACTTTAAATGAGAGTTGAATGCTCTTTCAGTGTATTGTGTAGATTGACTTCATAAACTTTGCCTGCATGTAAATTGTTTTAATTAATTTTTAAAATGGAAATGAGCTATAAAGTTTACTGGGTGACCATGCGCTACTCTCCATCTCTCAGCCTAATCTGCCCCTCAGGATGAAAACAACAGAGGGGAACCATGACCATGCCAAGGAAAAAGAGCACACTTAAAATATTTGTTGTTGTTATGTGCCTTCAAGTCGATTACAACTTATGGCGACCCTATGAATCAGTGACCTCCAATAGCATCTGTTATAAACCACTCTGTTCAGATCTTGTAAGTTCAGGTCTGTGCCTTCCTTTATGGAATCAATCCATCTCTTGTTTGGCCTTCCTCTTTTTCTACTCCCTTCTGTTTTTCCCAGAATTATTGTATTTTCTAGTGAATCATGTCTTCTCATTATGCATCCAAAGTATGATAACCTAAGTTTCATCATTTTAGCTTCTAGTGACAATTCTGGTTTAATTTGTTCTAACACCCAATTATTTTCGCAGTCCATGGTATCCACAAAGCTCTCCTCCAACACCACATTTCAAATTTCACTGTCCGACTCTCAAATCCATACACAGAGATCAGGAAGACCATGGTCTGAATGATCCTGACTTTAGTATTCAGAGATTCATCTTTGCATTTGAGCACCTTTTCTAGTTCTCTCATAGCTCCCCTCCCCATTCCTAGCCTTCTTCTGATTTCTTGACTGTTGTCTCCATTTGGTTAAGGACTGTGCCAAGGTATTGATAATCCTTGACAAGTTCAATGTCTATTTTTATATAAATGTAATAATAAATATAATATAATGTCCTCGTTGTCAACTTTAAAGTTCCATAAATCTTCTGTTGTCATTACTTCAGTCTTCTTGATGTTCAGCTGTAGTCCTGCTTTTGTGCTTTCCTCTAACTTTCATCATGTACAACTGTAGTGTGAAGAAATATTTATATAAGCATGACTATCAAATATGTTTATTATTTACACAACCTGTAAAGATATTTATAGTGCAATCCGATGCATGTTTACTCAGAAGCAGGTCCCAATGTATTCAATGGGGCTTACTCAAACAGGGAAGCATGCACAGAACTGCAACCTCACCCAACCCAAAATTCAGAATCATGCCACTTTAACCTGTTTTATACTTGTTTTTTATGGTTATTGCATTTTAAAGGGATTTATTTCTTGTTGTGAGCTGGTTTCCGATCCACAACCTTACCTCACAGGGATGTTGGAAAGACTCCACACACACACACACTGGAGATGTAAAATGCATATAATAGTTTATTGCTAAAACCAGTCGGTCATTGCAGAACATTTTTAAAAAAAACATAAAATCAATATGAGTTTCCTACTTAATAAAAGCAGTGACACTTAAGGAAGCCCTGCCTAATTGCTTTAAAAAATAAGATTGGAGGGGAAGAGAAAGATTTCCAACACAAACACAATCCTTTGCTATTTTCACTCAAAAGTCCTATTAATTTACAGCACAATCCTAACCATGTCTACTCAAAAGTAGGTCCTACAGAATTCAATGGGGTTTACTCCTGGTATGTGGATTAGCACTGCAGCTTTACTCCTAGAAAAGCAAGTATAAGATTCAAGTTCATATTGGGAAGGTTTTTAAAACACTGCCCTCTTCAACAGCCCATGAAAATTTAAGCTAGTTCGACTCCTTATAATTAGAAAAGCATAGCACATTACAATGGCATTAAGATCTCCTGGACACAAGAGAGAAAAACGTTTGCTATTGATGAAAGCTATAACTTACGGAGATTTTCAGACAATCAGGGCAAAAACAGTTTTCTGGCCTTGCCTGAAGGCCAACAAATCTTTTGCCAATCACAACACTGACTTCATTTATCGGCTACAAACCTGAAAAGGCAGGGTTAGAGCAGCCAACTATGAGCTGATTTAAAAGACCCCTCACTGGATCGTCACCTTGTAGTGGTGAGTGGGCTTGCATGTTCCAATGAACCCTGTGAGTGATGACGTTGGGAGTCATGTACTCCCAGCAGGGTCACCCATGGCAGTAAGGTCAAGGGACAGGAACCAGACAAAGAACGATCCAAGAAAGTCCTCAATGGCAGAACAGGCAGAGGATAACAATGGTATGTTACAATGGCTGTGAAGGCGGATGAAGGCTGCAGCAGATAAAAGACTTTCAATTGTCGTAGTATCCCATGCCATTGGTTCAAAGCCTTTTTCTGTCAAGATTGTGTGTTGATCATTGTGCGCCGATCTCCCCACATAAAACAAATTCACACACAGGGGTCTTCCAAGCAAATCCATCTGGAAACCTATGTCCTCACTGTGGGAGGCTGTGTGGATCCAGAACTGGCCTCCACAGTCACTTATGGACCCACTGTTAAAGACCTTATCTTGGAAGACAATCTTACTCAGCCATGAGTGATCGCCAATGAATGAATGATTTAAAATAAGTTGCAGGGTGTGTGATGATTTAGTGTACATCTCATGAACCAGACCACCTAGAAACTTAATTAAAAAAAAAAAGAAACCTGACAGTCCGGCGATTGAATTGACTCACCCACAGACCCAGAGAGAAAGCCAGAGACCTAGTAACCCTATGTGGGAGTGAATTCCATAGTTTAACTTTGCACTGTGTGAAGAAGTACTTTCTTCTGTCTGTCCTGAATCCTTCAGCATTCAGCTCTGTTGGATGTTCACCAGTTCTAGTGTTTTAAGAGAGGGAGAAAAACATTTCTCTATCTGCTTCCTCCATGCCATGCATAATTTTATACATTTCTAATATGTCACCTCTTACTCGCTTTTTCTCTAAACTAAAAAGCCCCAACCTTTCCCCATAGGAGGGTTGCTCCATCCTCTTGATCACGTTGTTTTCCCTTTTCTGAACCTTTTCCAACTCTACAATATACTTTTTGAATGGTTTCCTTGTCTAAATCTTTCTAGGCTAAAACCCTTCTTTCTCACATACTAGCTTTTCACACATACGGAGATTTTGATATGGGGGAACATTCAAAAATGATTCCTCCACATGCATTCCAAAGTGGTACAGTCTTAAAAAGAATTGTAAGTATTCAGAAGAATATTATAAACACCCTGAAAATGACTGCAAGCCCAGAATGGGCTGCTGTCGCCTTATTCAGGAAACAAAGTTTACTGAATGCTTATGTGGGAGGCACTTATACCTGCTTAGCTAGAGTGCAGTGCTATTATCAATCTGTCTCTTGGCTTGAAGAACAGTATTTATTGTGATTTGCTGTAATAATCATGATTAATACAGCCTTTTCTTAAAATTGTTTTGCTTTCCATTATGCAAACTCAGCTTTCTTCAGGAGAGCAGAGATGCTGGCTTTAATTAAATTTGGGAAAGGAGAGCCTGACTAATTTTAAGATTATTAGGAAAGAACCCCATCTATACTTGGAGCATAAAATTTGTAAACCGAAGAAATAACATTACAACTCTCTCTAAGCCAATATTCTAGTGGAAATGTAAGCTCTAATTGAGTGTATATAATCTTCTTTCAAATCACACCATCCTTCTGAAAATGGAGAGGTTTATACAAAACTCAGATGCTGCGATTTTCTCCTTTATCATCACCATACATTTCTGAGTAATTGAGTAGTAATTGTGGCTAGAGTGCAAGTGGTGAAAGACATGCTGTGAGGCTGATCAGAATGAGTAAAACATCATAATCGTGCCTACTGTGTGGCGGTGAGAGTGGTGAAGAAGGCCCACTTCTCTGCCTACATGGTATCCTCAGGTAGCCACCCAGTAGAGCTTTTTCATATTATCAGGGGTCTGTTGACATCAACTCCAAGAAATGGAGTTTTAGACCCTTTGGAGGCCCACTGTGAATTGTTTGCAAGGCACTTTGAGGGTAAAGTTGCTTGCATCCATAGCAATCTTGATGCCCCATCCACATCTAATGTAGTCCCCAGTGAGGTGTCCAGGATATTGTCAACACATCTTTGTGGGAGGGAGTGGTCCCAGCTGCCCTGAAAGAGGCGGTGATCCAACTGCTCCTGAAAAAGCCATCCTGGACCCATTGGTTTGTGACAACCACCACCCAGTCACAAATACCCCCATTTAGGGAAAGTGATCGAGACAATTGTGGCACAGCAATTGCAAGTACTCTTGGATGGAACAGATTATATTGACCTATTCCAACCTGGGTTCAGACCTGGTTTTGGGACTGAATCAGCCTTGGTCGCCCTGATGGATGACATTTATCAGAAGAAGGACAGGGGGAGTGCAACCCTGTTATTCTTACTTGATGTCTCAGCGGCTTTTGATACTATTGACCATAGTATCCTTCTGAGCCGACTTGGTGAGATGGGTATTGGAGGCACTGTTTTACAGTGGTTCCGATCCTATCTCCAGGGTTGTTTTCAGAGAATAGCATTGGGTGATTACCTTTCGGCCCCCTGCCAGTTGTGCTGTGGGGTAGCCATAGGGTACCGTGTTGTCTCCAATGCTGTTTAACATCTATATGAAGCCCTTCGGAGCAGTCACCGGGGGATTTAGGGCGAGGTGTCAGCAGTAAGCTGATGATACTGATGCCAGCAAGGCCAGTCCCCTTCTCATGAAAGCCCATCCATGACCTCTGATGGGGGATGTATCATGACATGTATTTCCATGTACTTTGTAACTTTGGCTCTGTAATATGACTTAGAGTTTCACTCAGTCTTCCACCTATTGTAATCTATTTTAACTATGATGTTCCTTCAAAGTCTTATACTTTGATGTTAAATGGATATCCAGCAACTTCTTTTATGCTGATATTTATTTCTATTTTTCTGTTTCTGCAGTGTTGGCTAAGGTCACCTAGAATGCATTCTATTAGTTGTAGTGTGAAAGATATGAATAAATAGCTTATATTATAAAGATTATTCTGTTGTCTGAAGTCTGACTCCCAAACAGAAAATTTCTGGTACCTCCCATGACTCAACAATCCTTAAATAGGGTCTCCTCTATCCTCTGCCTGCATTGATGCTGCTTTTGATAACCTGTGAGCTTAGATGAACTAACGGTCAACATTTAAGGAGTCTAAGCAGACACAGTGGGAGAAAGCAAGAATCCTCGACCCTGTGCATACACAAGAAGGCGGTCAGCCTTGGTGGTATCAATACCCAGCTCTATTTCTCTGTAACACCTGAATTGGGAGAGGCCATGCAAATCTTGGACCTGTGCCTAGACTTGGTGGTGGGTTGGATGAGGGTCAATAAACTGAGTCTGAATCCTAGCAAGATGGAGGCACTGTGGATTGGTGGTTCCTGAGTTTGGATAATTGGCAATTGCCTGCTTTGGATGGGGTCAAAAGAGCAGGTTCATAGTCTGGGGGTGCTCCTGGATCCATCCTTGTCACTAGAGGCCCAGGTGACCTCAGTGGCTAGGAGTGCCTTTTACCAGCTTTGGCTGGTAAGATAGCTGTGACTGTTCCTTGACCGGGATAATCTGACCACTCTTCTCCATGCACTGGTACCGTCAGCCTGGATTACTATAATGCACTCAGTGTGGGGCTGCCCTTGAGTTTGGTCCAGAAGCTGCAGCTGGTGCAAAATGCAGTGGCGAGACTGCTCACTGGGGCAGGGTATCGCTGACATGTCACTCTGCTGCTGAAAGAACTGCACTGGCTGCCTATTAGCTACCAGGCCAAGTTCAAGGTTGGGTGTACAAAGCCCTATACAGCTTGGGACCAGGATACCTGAAAGATTGTCTTACTCCTTATATATCCAGTTGATCCCTGTGCTCTGCAGGTGAGGGCCCCTTGCAGATACTATTTTATCAGGAGGTCCGTTCTGCACTACATAGTAAGCAGACCTTTAGTGTTTTGGCACGTACCTTTTGGAATTCCCTCCCATTAAATATTAGACAGGCACCATCTGTGTTAACTTTTCGGCACCTACTGAAGACCTTTCTCTTGCAACAAGCCTTTAAAATAGAGATCTTATCCCAGTCTGCTTCTGAGTTGGAATTGCTTTGTAAGATGTTTTTGCCGCCCTGGGCTCCTGCTGGGAGGAAGGGTGGGATATAAATCATATAATAAATAAATTAATAAATAAATACAGCCCTTTAAAAAAAGACATTTTAAAAGATGTTTTGTTTTAATATATTTTAAAGTCTGTTTTTAAGAAGTTGTAGAGTGTTTGGGTGTTTTGTTTGCCACCCTGGGCTCCTACTGAGAGAAAGGCGTGATATAATTTCAATAAATAAATAAAATCACAAAAAAAGCTTTCAGTTTAAGAATATTTAAGAGCTGCTGGATCAGGCCAATAGCCCATGTAATCCAGCATCCTGTTCTCACAGTGGCCAACCAGATGCCTATAGGAAGCCTATAACAAGACCTGAGTGCGAGAACATTTCCATCAATTGGTATTCAGAAGCATCCTGCCTCCGACCATGGAGGCAGTGCACAGCCATCAAAGGTAGTAGCCACTAATAGCCTTCTCCTCCATGTATTTGTCTAATCCTCTTTTAAAGCCATCCAAGTTGGTGGCCATCACCAATGGCCAATACCTCCTGTGGGAGTGAATTCCGTAGCTTAACTATGCAGTGTTTGAAGCAGCACTTTTTTATCTGTCCTGAATCTTTAAAATTCGGCTTCCATGGATGCCCATGAGTTCTAATATTTTGAGAAAGGGGAAAAAACTTTTCACTTTCTCCATGGCATGCATAGTTTTATACACTTCTATCATGTCACCTCTGACTCGCTTTTTCTCTAAACTAAAAAGCTCGAAAAGGCCAACCAGATGTCGATGGGAAGCCCGCAAGCAGAAGCTGGCCACAACAGCACTAGCCCTACCTGCAATTCCCAGCAACTGATATTCAGTGTTGCAGTTCGCTTTTTCTGTTCATTCATCCTGTAACATTGCAAAGAAGAGACAATGCTGTTGTGGTTGTTGAATTTAAAACATATACGAGGCTGAGACAAATTAAAGGGCCCACCAGTGGCTAACTTGGTGCTCTGCTCCTTAAATATAATTTATATTTATTTATTTTATTTTATTTATTTATTAAATTTATATACCGCCCGACTAGCAATAGCTCTCTGGGCGGTGAACATAAAATAGCATAAAAATACAATGAATAACAAAATAATACTAAAATACAATCATCAATCCAATACAATAAACATTTTAAAAAGTAAATCAGTGTAACTTAAAATGCTTCAGAGAATAGGAAGGTTTTGACCTGGCGCCGGAAGGAGAGCAGAGTCGGCGCCAGGCGTACTTCCTCGGGGAGACTGTTCCATAGTTCGGGGGCCACCACTGAGAAGGCCCTAGATCTTGTCATCACCCTCCGGGCCTCCCTGTGAGTTGGAACCCGGAGGAGGGCCTTCGTAGCAGAACGTAGTGCACGGGCCGGTTCATATCGGAAGAGGCGTTCCGCAAGGTATCGTGGTCCCGCACCGTATAAGGCTTTATAGGTTAATACCAACACTTTGAATCTAGCCCGGAAACATATTGGCAACCAGTGCAAGCTGAATTAAGCAGAATGTCTTTCTTATATGAGAAATTAACATCTTTCCTGCCATCTAACTCCCTGCTATCAGTCTTCATCTCCGAACTGATCTACAGTTAAGTATTTCTAAACTGTTTTGCGGTCTTCATGTGCAGATGTGTAGAGGTCTCCTGAACAGCGTCAACTTTTTAATACAGAGTACACTATAGTAGCTAAATCCACTGTTACCTAGATGATGAACAAGCCAAACAGTCATTACAAATGGCAGCTCAGTCTTCACTCAGGGGTCATCCACATGGCGATTTCGTGTGTGTCTGGTGTTACTGGCATTCCCCTTGTAATTCACATGGTTCCCATAATGTTGCAGCCAAGCAGAAGCTATCATGCGGTTTTCCTCTTTAAATCTGTATTAACCCAATTAAATTATAATGCAGAAAGGAAAGGAAAACCCATCTCAGCTGCACTGCCCTCCTCCTTGTAGGCACTTTGCTTCGATTTTTTTAAGTGGGCAGGGTCTCTTATGTCCCATCACCAGCTCCCTCTCTCTCTGATGCCTGCAGAAGCTGCCACAGCAGCTGCCAACTTTGCCTTTCACTCACTCCCCCCTGTTCTCCTTTCACTCAGGCTTGGACAATGGAGAAGGGGTGGGGGTCTAGTCAGTTTTATTTTTTCTTGTCAGTTGCACCCTGAGGTGCTCTCCCAGCTTCAGCCTTGAACCAGAGGGAGTAAATATGTAAAATTAGAGGGCGGGGCCATAAGAAAACAGCAACACTAATCCTTCCCAGAGGAATGCCTACTCGTGTGAATGGATTTGAAGCTACCAAGTGTGGACCTTGCAAATCTATCATGAAGGTAAAAACAGCATCTTTGGTACGAAGGTATGCTCCCAAGTGGATAAGCACCATATCTCTGTGTTAGAATACTTCATTTGACTTAAGTTATTCTCTGTTACTATATGCTAAATTGCCAATATAGATTTACTGGTTCTAGTACAGGTTCAGATCCTGAAACAAGGATGAGTAACAAGGATGTATGTGATAGAAGCATTTTCCTCTGAAAATGGCCACTGGCACAATTTAAGTGAAAAGCTGAGCCTGCCAGATTTTAAAAATTTCAAGGGTTTATCATGGTTCTGTGTAAACTAAGCTTGCTCCACTCTAAGGGGTCTTCTACATTTATCTGAAACATTATTTATGAATTTTCAATCCTGTCTTTCAATGCTGCTTTTCTAACAGTTATGCAAAATAATTAAACCAATAAAATCACGAAATATCAATACTAAAACAGTGAGACTAAAACTAGATTTGGGGCACAATCCTATCATCCCTGGGAGGGCTTCCTGGGGACTACTGGATTTTGCAGGTCTCCTGCTCTGCTCAGGAGAGATGGAGCTCCACCTTCATAGATATTGTGAAAAGGCCCACTGCCTTTGCTTCTTCACCATTGGCCCTTCAATGGCAGAGATCAATGGGAAGGGAAATCTTTTTTAAAAAAATGAAAGGGAGGAAAAAACCTGCAGCTCCCTCACCTTCTGCCTTGCTGGTTTGAGCCCAGCAGGGCTTTGGATTTGCAGTTCCCCCATCTTTGATTCACCCTTCCCCACCTGTTTTAGATTGTCTGTTCATCAAGATATTAAAATATATTTATTTATGGCATTTCTGTACTGCCTAATTAACCATGTCCTCTGGGCAGTTCATATATTAAAAACAATCAACTGCAAATGCAGTCAATTAAACAACTAAACCAATCAATATGGAAGCAAGTCCAATACAAAATTAGTGGAAAACCAGCATAAGGCCTGGCAGATTAAAAACGTCACTCTGGGGAGGCTGTTGTAAAGGTGGGATACCCTAACCGAGAAGGCTCTCTTCCAGATATCCAGTCTACCTGCTTTATATCAGAAGGTGGGGACACCTGGAGAAGTGCCTATGAAGATGTTGTTATGTGCCTTCAAGTCGATTACAACTTATGGCAACCGTATGAATCAGCAACCTCCAGTAGCATTTGTTATAAACCACCCTGTTCAAATCTTGTAAGTTCAGGTCTGTGGCTTCCTTCATGGAGTCAATCCATCTCTTGTTTGGCCTTCCTCTTCTTCTACTCCCTTCTATTTCCCCAGCATTATTGTCTTTTCTAGTGAATCAAGTCTTCTCATGATGTGTCCAAAGTATGATAACCTCAGTTTCATCATTTTAGCTTCTAGTGATAGTTCTGGTTTACTTTGTTCTAACACCCAATTATTTGTCTTTTTCGCAGTCCATGGTATGCGCAACCTTAGAAGCCTTAGAAAATGTGCAGGTTCATGTGGGTGAAAATGGCATATATAAATAGAAATCTCTGTTGTGAAGAGTAGTAAAACTTTTGAGAAATGCTGACAAAGTTCAAATATAAAATACTTGTTAATGAAGAACATGCTATAAAATTAAACGCTATTAAAGAACAGAACTAATATAGTATTTCCATTCCTATGGGTATTAGATGTCAATCATGCTGCTATTATTAAACTTGTAAATCTTTATTTATGACACATCATCATTGCTATGAATTTGTGCCATAAAATGTGATTTATGTATTATGAAGGAAGAGCTTTATAACCATTAATACACATAGTCAATTAATACCTGCTCAAAGAGCAGAGATATATTGCATTTATGCAATTTCACTTTTCAATGTAACATGACTCCTGTCCTCTCCTCAGCAAACACAAGAAAGTTGCACCAATTATGTTAGGCAATATAATTGGCACGACTGCACCAATCCTTGATCTGGAGCAAATAGGAAGATAATTTATAACGTCTTTTTGAAGACTTCTACAGGTAGCCTCTCCCCATCTGTCATCTCAGTGCTTCATCTCTTCCTGTCCCTCTGACATAATCTCTTTAGTATGGTAAATATATTATGGCCAACAGTAAACTGCTCATTATTCATCCTAAATCTCATGCTTTTGTCACATTCTCTCAAAACACATAAAAAACCCCTCATTCCACTATCTTTCTGCAATACGATCTAGAAGTGTACTAATTGTACTACTTGGTGGCATTTCTCTCTTCTTCACCTCCTTTTGCTAGCTTACCCTCACATTCTTGCCATCGGTGTCATGTATCCCATACTCCTACCTGCTCATGCTCTCTGTTACAGATTTGGCAGCTCCATTCAGTTTACATCATATGCCTATGCATATGAGCTGATAGATATAATCAGGTGGTGCCTATCTGGTGCATCTTGCCTCTTGGTTGGAAACAGATGACCTCTTACTGAGTGGTCATAGCTTTAAACATCACAGGGGGTTCCTGTAAGTGTGGAGAGGTCATAACCTCTAGCCTTTGGCTGGAGAATCAGTTGAATGGTAAACAGGAGAATTGTAACATTCAGCTTTCCATATGGGTGACCAGCTCTTCACACAGTGGGAACTGCCACATTGGATGTTTTCAGGTGGTGGCCATGCAGGAAGAAGTCAATTATTTTTTTATGCTGTGGAGACCACTGGTGGATCACAAGTTGTTGTGTGGATAGTATCATAACTTTTTGACCAGCATGCCAGGCAATACATCATTGGCACAAAATGGATGGTAAATCAGCCAGTGTTTTGTAGTGGTTAGACTAGGACCTGAGAGAGCAGGGTTCAAATCCACACTCAACCATGAAGCTTGCTGGGTGATCTTGAGCCAGTCACTGCCTCTTAGACTAATCTACCTCACAGGGTTGTTGGGAGGTTAAAATGGAGATGGAGGAGAACCATGTACACCATCTTGTGCTCCTTGGAGGAAAAGTGAGATATAAATATACAAATAAATAAATAAATAAATAAGCCACACAAAAAAGTACCATCCAGGGCTGTGTTTTTACCTAATTAATGGGCACATAATGACATCCATCCAATTCTTACATATTTCTATTGTCTGACTTTCTCCCTGAGGACTACCTTTAAAACCATGAGCTGCTAGAAAAGTAGCTTAATGACTGACTAACCCTTAATCATTTCCCGGATGAAAGAGCTGACCTTAATAAAACAAAACAAAAGGAAAGGAAAACAAAAGCTCCGTTTACTCCCACTCTTTGCTCAGTCACAGAGAAGTGATAAAACATTTCTTGCTGCCCTCTTCACTGCAAAATAAGACGGGAGAGTGGAAACAACTGCTCTTCCTCAGCTAAGCAGTAATTACCACTGGAGAGAAGTAAATTAAATAAGTGGTAGAGACAATTCCATGGTTAACTATGTTGATCAAATGTCAGTAAAGTTGTACTGCAACCCTCAGGAAATAATCTATTCCAAATATTTTTTTTAAAAAAAACAGATATGGTTTCCTGTTATTTCTTGACTTTGATATTACAGAAATTGGCAGCAACTGACCCACTCTTCAATATTTCTAACTTCCATTGTACAAAATTTGTTTATTCCTGGGGAAAAAGACAACAGCAACCCTCCATTTTGTTCACATGCTTATCTTTGGCAAAATGCAAATGAAAACTCACCCCAAACTACTTGCACTTGAAGCAGCCTAATTTTAAGTTCCATAGTAAACTCCTGAATTATTTAGCATTAACAATTTTACAAGATGAGAGTCAAGCTGTGAGGGAGAATGGAGACAGAGCATTCATTTCAACATTTTCAGAAGCCCTTAAAATGCCGATTTTCACACAGTAAATCCACTGCTGCTGAATTGTCTGCTGGCTTTCTCAAAGGAATGCTCTTTGCTGGGTTGCAGCCTGCTGTGGTCAAGTATGATGGAAATAAAAGTGTTGCTAAAGAATGACTGAAATGTATTCCCACTGCTGCTGGCCAATGTTGGTTTTACGCAGGGCTGTTTTGTTGAAGCACAAAAGCAACAGGAGACAGTAAACTCTCTTTAAAACTTTCTAAACTTTCAGTCACCTCTGCTGCCCTTGATGTTACTACTGCCATATCCCACAGCCTTCTCTCGCTCAACTCCATATTAATATTAACTCTTCAGCACCAAGGGTTTAGATGCTAATTTTTAGTTTCAAATGTAAGCCATAGAAATGCAACATGTTTCGCAAATACAAAATAATGGAACACTGCTGCCTAAGAAACGAACAAAAACCTATTCCCCTTACCTTCTTTTTCTTTTGCACACTGCTGTGTCAGCCTCATAGTCATGTACAGCACAATCCCATGCATGTTTTGACTTGGACATGAGTACCACTGTGTTCTTTGGGGTTTGCTTCAAAGGGTATATAGCGAAATAGCCTTATCTTTCTCCTCCTCCAGGTTTAGCCATCTGAATAAGAGGCTTCTAAGTAACATGATTCAGAACCAGCAGAAAACCTCAGGATGACTTGCTATTGAGCTGAGTCATAAATTGTAAAAAGAGGCTCACAAGGCTGCTTTTCTAAGGCCGGCATGTGCTATTTGTATGATTTCCACCATCAATATCTAATGAAGGTTAACTATTTAAGTTTTGCAAATTGTATTGTTTTTATTGGTTGATTGATGTATTAATGATGTTCTATTGATGCATCTTTATATTGGTGCTCTTTTGCAAGCCGCCTTGAGGGCCTTTTGGCCGAAAGGGGGGTTGAAATATTAAAATCAGATCAAATTCAGACAGACATTTCCAAGGTGAAGGACTTGCCACACAATTACTTTTTCCTTCAGTGTCCGCTGAGGTAAAATACTCTAGTGAATTGGCTTGAAATAACAAATGGAGATGGGGAGGAGGAATGACTATGCCATGCAAATGAAACAAGAGGAACTGGCCTCAAAAATGCAATTAGGCCTTTTTAAAAGTGAAGCATGTGACAATTGTGTAGAATAGTTTTGTGTCACATTTTAAATTATTAAATAAATACTGGCTATGGTTCTTTAAGTGCAACATTACAGACATAAGTACATAAAAAGACTATCCTGTTCTCATAGTGGCCAACCAGATGTCTATTGAATTCAACAGATGTGTAGTATAGTTAGGGATGGAAAGATCTGTCTTCTTTGGTTCTGAGTTCCTCATTTTTCCGATGTTAAATTCAGTTCTCTATATTTCTACAGCGAATTTAAATTTTGTTTAAAAAAAAATCCTCCTGAAAATTTTCCACCATTTTAGTGCGAATTTCTTCAAATAAACACATTTTTGTAGGCAGTTTTGACAAAGGTACTCATTTTTGCAAGCCGTTTCTAATATCATGCCTTTTTGCATGTTATTTTCACTTATGTATTCATTTTTATGCACACATTCCCCAAATATATGCATTTTTGTAAATGTTGTTTAGTTGGCGAACTGCATCCCAAAATTCAAATTTCGAAGACATTGGGTTTCGGTTCTCATATTGTTTCAGAAACTGCGAATTTGATAAAATCCTTGAAATGAGAACGGAATCAAAATTCTCACCCATCCCCAACTATAGTATAGGCATATGATAATATAGAGAAAAAGAATGAGCCATTCTTGTATTGAGGCAGACCAATGGACTGCAAATGACGTCTGGTACTGTCAGCTGTGAATGGAACAACAGACGAACCCAAATCTCCAGGTTAAGAGATAAGAGAGGTCATTTCTCGCTTTCTTAACTGGATGTGCTGGTAGACCATTAGGGCAAACTGGATGTCTGGGTACCTGGATTGCCAAGTTGCTCCCTAGCAGTGAGGGGAAATGGTGAAGTTTGTTGCGAAGAGGCAGTGGGCACAAGCATCCTTAACGCTTCCCTTATCCACCGCTTTCTCCTTGAAACTTCCCGTCAGCCACTTTCCCCTCAGCTAGGGTTCCTAGCTGCATGCTTGCCATGTCACCAGGAAACTGGCTGAAGACTGCAGGGGGGGGGAGTGATGGGCAGATGAAGGCTTAATCACAGTCCTCCAACTAATCTCTTGTCCACATTTGCAGATGTTTGGGAGTAGGCTAGGTCTGCTTCTGGATATTTAGTTCTATCCTTACATCTGCAAAGCATTGTGCTCACTTCCTGAATTATGGCTGCCTTAAGTAACTCTACTGTCAAAAGGTGGACTGTGTGTAGCTCCTAACCAGTGAGTAGGATCTGCTTGGAGTTGTGGTAATCTTGTGTGATGGTGGTGGTGGTGATGGAAGGGGTTCAGCACTTGAACTCTTCTTGTGCCTTTGTGCATTATCAAAAGAAGATGTGCGTCTACCTTGCTACCTGTCATAATACAATGGCAGCTTCTTTGCTGGTGCCAGTAGGAACTTTAGGAGGTGTGCAGTTTTCATCAGGACCATAGCATAAGGGGAGACATTTTCCCCAATATATTATGGGTTCAATCTTGATTGGCCTTCTCCATAGCTATTATTTTAAAGAACAAACCTAAGGCACTTGAAATATTTACATGCATTTAACATCATGTCTGGTTTGGTCCTTCGGGACAGAGACATGGAGGACTGTATATCAAGTGGCTGTTCCATTTTCTTGATCCAGTAAAAAGATAAATCGGAAAATAAGCATGGAGATATTTTTCTGAGATATTTCTGAGCCATGGTTCATTATTCTGGCTTGTTTTTTTCCCCTTTGCAGACTTTTTCTTTTCTTGTTGCCACCACGTGACAAGATGCTTGAAAGGCTTATAAATTAAAACATAGCTTCTTCAGTTTGTCCTTGTGGCTCCAGTGAAGCTAAATGGCACAACAAACAGAATTCTATGCATGTTTACTCAGAGAAGTAAACCTCAATGTTCAGCAGGGCTCACCGCCTAGTGCGTGTCTTTAGGCTTCCAGCCTTGAGAACTGTGCATGTGACTAGTTGTTTCTGTTTGTTTTTTGAAGTCGTTTTTTGAAACCTTCTCTGCCAATACTCGGAAACACGAAACTGTGCGATGTCATGCTTGGCAGAGAAGGGAAAGCAAAATTAACTCCCTACCTGGGGCTACGCCCGCCTATTTGGCAAGATTTCGCCGGGCCGCTGCTGCGGCAGAGAGCATCAAGCCGGATCTGGAGATGGACTACAGAGATGGATTATGGCCCCCTGATGGGCCTGGCACCACAGCCCTGCCCTGGGATCAGACAGGAGGGCAGCCGCACACCCTGCATGCTGGCCACCAGCTCCCTGCAGACCCTGGTGCAGTGATGTCACCGCTCAGTCCGAAGACCTCCTGGCGACCTCCAAGGACCGGCGAGCACCCCTGCAACCGCCACAGCCGCCTTACCACTCAGCCTTCGCCCACCCACTCCAGTATCAGTTCCATCCACACCTGAACGCCTCCGGCGTCTTCGAGGAGAGCCTTCCTCCCAGGCCTCTGCCCTGGGGGGGCCTGCTCACCCCACCCTCCTCCTCACTGGAGCTTTTGGAAGCCAAGCCCAAGAGGAGATGCTGCTTCTGGCCTCCCAAATGGATGGCCGTCTACACCTGCTCTTATGCTGGCTGCGAAAAGATCTACATCAAGAGCTCCCACCTGAAGCTGCACCTCTGCACCCACACAGGTGGGGGCCACCCGCTGGGCTGCCCCATGGCCTTCCTGCATCCGCAGAGACTCCCTGCTTGGCACACGGAGGCGCCCTGCTTCCATCGCCAACATGGCAGCACCCTGTTTGTTTCTGAGGTGGCTTCTGCCACCAAACATACCGGAAGTGGGGCTTCCTATAGCCCAGGGCCAGATTATCCATTAGGCTTAGTAGGCTGAAGTCTAGGGGCCTGGAGCTCTTGGGGGCCTGTGCATGAGCTAAAAAAAAATATCGCGGGATAAGAGCTTCTGAACTGCCCACCATCCCCCAGCTTCACTTACCTTTTTCTCTGCTGTTTTTTGCGGTTTGCCATCAATCAAGATGGTGGCCGAGGTTTCCCTAAGGGGGTGAAGCCTCTGTCACCATCTTGGTTGATGGCACGCATATGTGCTACATGCACGCATTGCTGCCATCAACCAAGATGGCGGCAGAGGCTTCAGCCCCTTAGGAAAACCTCGGCCGCCATCTTGATTGATGGCAAACCTTTGCGAAAAAAAGCAGAAAGGTAGGGAGAAGAGGGCCCCAAACACCAACCAGCCTAGGGGCCCTCCTCAGCTTAATCCGGCCCTGCTGTAGCCTAAGCCTGGGAGGGGGTGTTCTTGGCTACGATGGCTGAACTAGTAGGCTCTGAGTTTTGGGGACAGGAGGGGGTAGCAGAAAACCTGTATTTGAGTTGTATTGTGTGTTGCGATCTTTATCATATTGCTCTATTTATTGTAATGAGTTTTGCTTGGTGTGCTTTTGCACTGTTATCTTTATTTTGTATATGTTTTTGAGATTTTTTTTCTTTTTTTAAGTTGCTTTGAGTTTCATTTTGGGGGAAAAGCGACTAATATCTATAGATATAGATATAAGTCTCCACTAAACACAACCAGGGAACTTTACCTTTCCTTTTTAAACTTTATTTTTCAAAAATATACCCCATCATTCTAACCTTGCAACTCAAAACAAAAACTGAGTTAAATCAAAGACCATACCCCTGATTTCAACTTTAAATATAAATGGAAAATTGGGCTACCTGGTGGAAGCCTCTAGCTCATTAGCATTTCTTAGTTGTCTGACTACCTAAAAGGGCACTGTTGACCACTGGTGGTTCCCAAACTACAGCTTAATAGTTTGGATCACCTGTACAAATGATTACCACTAAATAAATCAAATCTCTCCCTTTCTTTCTGCAGTGTTTATTCTATACTGGATGTTAAATGGGGCACAGCTCAGGGAGCATATCACCCCTGTGCTTTATTGATTCCACTGGCTCCCAATTTGTTACCAGGCCCAATTCAAAGTGCTGGTTCTGACCTTTAAAGTCCTAAACGGCCTTGGACCAATGTACCCAAGGGACCACTTATGCCCATATGTACCTGCCCGGGATCTAAGATCATCTGCCTCTGGTCTCCTCTGCGTGCCTGGCATGAAAGATATTAGACTGACAGGCACACAGGAGAGAGCCTTTTCAGCTGTGGCCCCAACGTTTTGGAATACCCTACCCAGCTCCCTCCCTGATGGTTTTCTGGAGACTTCTGAAAACGATCTTGTTATGGAGAGCCTTTGGAAGGGACTGAGGGTAGAGCTTGACACTGATTTTATGCCTTCTATGTTAATTTTTACCTCTGCAGTCCCTTCAGTACCACTCACTATATATATGTTTATATGTGTGTATGTGTGTGTGTGTATATATATATATATATATATATATATATATTGTATTTTATGTATTTTATTTTAATGTTTTTGTGATCTTTACTGTGTATAATTTTATTATGTAGATGTTCAATTTTATTGCTAGCCGCCCTGAGCGCCCCATTATAGGATGGAAGGGCAGGATGGAAATATTTTAAATAAATAAATAAATATACTCTGAGATGGTTCTCCTCACAGTAGTTGTAAACCCATGTCTGACCTGTACCATTAAGTGGGGACTCACACAGCTGAACGATCCTCTTTACAAAGAACTGGCTCCATGTAGACAATTAGCTTGTCAAACAGCACTAGCCTACCATTCTCCCTGAAGTACTAGGTTTCTTCCTCTTTCTTTCTCTTGTTGTTTGCAACATATAATATTGTCCCTGTTAGTAGTCTGAAGTGGTATAGGCCATTTCTCAGCTGATCCACACCATACATTTAAAGCACATCCAGCACACATTTAAAACAAATGTCTTCCCCAAAAGGATCCTGGGAACTGTGGTTTCCCCCTGACAGAGCTGCAAATTCCCAGCAACCTTGCAAACTAGTTCCTAGGATTTTGGAGGGAAGTCATGTGCTTTAAATGTGCAATGGATATGCTTTAAATAACAACTGGAACCATGCCATCACAGGCTTGTCCTCTTATTTTATTCCCCTCAGCCCTGAGCCTTGATTAAAGGGCCTTTTAATATCATCCTGTGCATACGGACAGATCTTTTCAGCAGTTTTGAGAGGCTTCATGTGCCCAGCTGAGGAATCTAGTTCTTCTTTTGGAACGAATCCTCTTTGCTGGCTCTACCTTCCATAGGGTCAAGCGTGACAGAAACAAAGCATTACACATTGTAATTAAAATCCCCTACTGTTTGTGGGCAATGCTCTATATTAGAGAGGCCAAATGGGTGGGACAAAAGACAGCAGGCGACAGTAAACTTTCCCTAAGACTGACAAAACTTTGAGTCACCTCTGCTACCAAAGCCATTTCGTTACCCCTGTTTGCAGTAAATTGATATTAGAATAACTAATCTCAGCAAGAGCCTAATATGCAACCTGAAGTGCTGTTGGCATAATTATAGAAGGGCTGTGGAAGCCTGAAGGCACACCCTCAACTCCTACCCCTAAAATTAACTAGATTGGGTTACTGCTACAGCTAGGCTGCCATGGCCAGGTAACTGAGCAGGACACTACAATGAGGGGGAAATTATTATTGTCAAAACTGGCTGCCAGCTATTAAAGGTTTGAATGTCACCTCAAAAGAACTCCTTCTTTGACCTTTAAGTGGTGGCGTCTCAAGGGCTGCTTCAAGCAACGGTTTTGCCCTCCTGGGGAGCAAGGCATGACAGTTCAGAACACTTTCATTTGTTTCTTTTCTGCTGCCCCTCCTTCCCCATCCCATAATTGCCTCCGCCACAAAATATTGTTGTTCCAACAGAAATATTTTCACTTGCTAGATTAATTTTTACAATAAGTTCCACCTTGCTTCAAAGCTGTGGAGCCTCTTTTATATAGTGTAAACATATTACTTTAAAATTGTAGTCAGCAATTCATTTGACAGCCCCTATAATATTTCATGTTAAATGAACTTAATGCCTAGCAAAAGGTACAAGACACACACACACACAAATACACACTTGAGGACTGAGCTAGGTCCTAGCTAAGATGTTTGAGGAAGACAATTGCCTCAAAAACGGTTAGAAGAAAATTCAAAGATGCTTCAAAACTATGAAAGCTGATTTGGTTCTAAATCATGGTATCCATGCTTATTGGTATCTATTGACTGAGAAGGTAAGTTTGAACCTATAATTCAAGTCATAGTTGAGCAATAAGCTTACACAGTTGGCTGTCCAAATAGCCCCATCACAAGAACATTTTATTTATTTATTTTGCAATGGTTGAAAAAAATATTTTGCCTTTTCATTCACGTTGCCTTCATTTTCATGCACTTTCTCTCTCTGTGTCCTGCATTTGCACTGTGGCATCCTCACATATACAGTAGAATGACGTCATCCCTTTTGCTGGTTCCAGATTGGTTTGCATCACAGTGTGGCTAATCCAGGAAGAAGGAAGAAGAAATAACTAGGGAAAACAATGGTATGAAAACAGTAGAACCTAGAGAAAGCATTGTACATCATGGGGGGGGGGAGATGAATACTCACAAAATCTGATTCATCTGTGGAATACAAAGATGACCTGGGAGATTGACATGATTGCACCTGAGCATCCTCTCCCAACTGGCAGAGCTCAGAAAGCTCCATTGTATACTCCGGAGCTAAGAGCAATGAAACAAGAAGGGAGGCAGCTAGAGGGCAGGTGGAAAAAAACTCCTAATGAATGTAGCCGAACACTGATGGGTGCTCATGTTCGAGCCTACTCAGTGGCAGTGAAGGCATTGCCTCCATTGCATCCTCAGCTTGCTGTCCAGCTGAGCTATTTAGAGTGGCTAAGGGCTTATTACATACTGGTTGTGAGAAGGTGGTAGAGCCATTTAAAGCCCACTGTGACAAATCCCCCAGGATTTGAACTCCATTGTTGATGCTGATGAGGTGTCTTCTTGTCTAATGTCATTGGATGACTTTCAGTTGCTGCAGCCTGAGGATGTGGACAAGTACTGGGCTGGGTCTATGCAACAACTTGTACGTTGGACCCTTGCCCTTCATGGCTGATAACATCTGCCAGGGAGGGGAAAGCTGGGTGGGCCAGGGAGATAATTAATGCTTCTCTCCAAGAAGGAGTGGTCCCAGGCTGCCTGAAGAAGACAGTAGTAAACCACTCCTAAAAAAGCCTTCCGTGGACCTGGAAGATTTTAATAATTATAGACCAGTAGCAGATGTCCCCTTTATCGAGAGATTGGCTGCCAACCAGATCTAGGTACTCTTGGAGAAGTATTCCAAAAGATTAGAGAAATGAAAGGGAAATTTAAACCAAGAGTAGGGTTGCTGAATAATCAACAGGGGAACACATTGACTTATTGAGATGAAACAAAAGGAAGATGGAAGCAATACACTGAAGAACTCTATAAAAGAGATGCCAGGATGACAGATTCATTCACGGAGGAACCGTATGATGAAGAACCAGAAATTTTAGAATGTGAGGTGAAAGCTGCTCTTAAAATACTTGGAAGAAGCAAATCACCAGATGGCATACCAACAGAGTTGCTACAAGTTACTGAGACTGAATTTGTCCAAATTTTGACAAAAAATTGTTAACAAATATGGAAAACTAAACAATGGCCCACAGACTGGAAGCATTCAATATATATCCCAATTCCAAAGAAAGGGGATCCTAGGGTATGCAGTAATTATTGAACTATTGCCTTAATATCCCATTCAAGTAAAGTAATGCTCAAGATTCTACAACAAAGGCTCTTACCATATATGGAGTAAGAAATGCCAGATGTCCAAGCTGGATTTAGAAAGGGAAGAGGCACCAGAGATCATATTGCAAACATACTTTGGATAATGGAATGGGCCAAGGAATTTCAGAAGTAAATCACCCTGTGCTTTATAGATTACAGCAAAGCCTTTGTTTGTATAGATCATGAAAAACTATGGAATGCTTTAAAAGAAATGGGGGTGCCACAGGATCTGATTGTTCTGATGTGCAACCTATGCTCTGGACAAGAGGCTACTGTAAGGACAGAATATGGAGAAACTGATTGGTTCCTCATCAGAAAGGGTGTGAGACAGGGGTGTATTTTATCACCCTGTTTGCAGAACATGTCATACGGAAAGTGGGATTGGACCAAGATGAAAGAGGTGTGAAAATTGGAGGGAGAAATATCAATAATTTAAGATATGCAGACAATACTATACTACTAGCAGAAACCAGTAATAACTTGAAACAAATGCTGATGAAAGTTAAAGAGGAAAGCACAAAAGCAGGACTACAGCTGAATGTCGAGAAGACAAAAGTAATGACAACGGAAAATTTATGTAACTTTAAAGTTGATAATGAGGACACTGAACTTGTCAAGATTATCAATACCTTGGCACAGTCATTAACCAAAATGGAGACAATAGTCAAGAAATCAAAAGGCTAGGACTGGGGATGGCAGCTATGAAAGAACTAGAAAGGGCCCTGAAATGCAAAGATGTATCACTGAACACTAAAGTCAGGATCATTCAGACCATGGTATTCCCAATCCCTATGTATGGATGTGAAAGTTGGACAGTGAAAAAAGCGGATAAGAGAAAAATCAACTCATTTGAAATGTGGTGTTGGAGGAGAGCTTTGCGCATACCATGGACTGCAAAAAAGACCAATGATTGGGTGTTAGTACAAATTAAACCAGAACTGTCACTAGAAGCTAAAATGATGAAACTGAGGTTATCATATTTTGGATGCATAATGAGAAGACATGATTCACTAGAAAAGACAATAATGCTGGGAAAAACAGAAGGGAGTAGAAAAAGAGGAAGACCCAACAAGAGATGGATTGATTCCGTAAATGAAGCCACAGACCTGAACTTACAAGATCTGAACAGAGTGGTTTATAAACAGATGCTATTGGAGGTCACTGATTCATAGGGTCGCCATAAGTCATAATCGACTTGAAGGCACATAACAACAAGAAGACTAGCATCCATGTTGCATATAATTTCAGTTCTATTGTGTTCCTCACTGTCCTGTCAATTTTATTGTGCTTCCCAGAATTGTAGACTCAGGCTTTAATTTTCTGTTCTTAAATAATGTTGAATTTGTTCACCCAGGTACAGTGATGATTTAGATGCAATTTGTGCCGCAAAAGAAGAGACAGAAAAGTCTGAGAGAATCATGAAGTAGCTGCCAGACTGTGCAATTGTCCGGTAGGTGAAGCTTAGTTCTCACTCACTAGGGTTGTGGGTCTAGGTTGCAGCACTTCAAACTGCAGGAGGCTACATGCTTGCCCATTAAACTCCCTGCATATAGAAAACTAAATATCAGGGATAAGGATTCTAGCATAGCCCTCTCCACATCATGCTAGTTCTGTATGTGAAGTGATAACCACCTGCATTCCAAAGTGTAACAGACAGGAAACAGGTTGACCACATTGGTGAGGTATTTAAATTTAACCATAAAACCTACAAAATCACTCAGATTCTCTACCAACATGATCACTCAAAAATTTAAAATGAATCTCCACAGACGCAGCTAAACACATCTGCAGGAAATATGACAGAAGAAAATATAAACTCACATCTTAATCCAACAGCAACAATAAAACATCAAGCCCTACAAAATACACTCAAAACTTTGCATTCAAAATACTTTGATTTCACATGCTCTCTGGTGGGAAGGCTTTCTGTAAAGAAATTTGAGGCAGTCTGACCAAGAACATGCAAACTGTAAGCACTTCCCTTCAGTCTAGGAAATGTGCTTTAATCTAAAATCAAGTAATTTCAATTGGATAATTGAACACTTGTCGACTGCTTGCTACATACTTTTCATATGAACAGAAGAAGAGTTCTGCAGAATCAGATCAAGGGCCTGCCACCGGGATGGGGAATCTGTGGCCAACTCTCATTATCCCTCGTCATTCGCCATGCTGGCTGTGGCTGATGGAAGCTGGACAAGCTGGAGGAGGTCCAACAATATCAGGAACGTCACATGCCCCCCCTAACCTATCTAGTCCAACTTTCTGTGTCTAAGGGCTTGTTTACATGGGACCCAAGATCCACTTTAAGCATGCTGCTTTTTCCATTGGGATTGATTTTGACAGTTTACATACTTCTGCCCTCGCTACGAATAAATTGGCTGTTTTTCTTTGTAGCAGTCACATGCGTGTGCGTTTATTGCTATCAACGTTTCCTTGTTGCCCAGCCCACACATTAGCATGCTAACTATGGAGGAGGGGAAGGGGCAGTGTTTCCCTAAACAAAGGAATAGGCGCTTGAAGAAAGGGAATCGCTCCCACCCTGTGCGAAATCATCTTTAGAGAGAGAAAATCACAGACACTGGCCCCAGCAGGGTTTCTTGATTTGTTTTGTTGCCCAACAACCTCAGACAGAAGCAGTTTACATGAGCAGTGAGAACTTGGAAAAGTCTAGCAACGACAGCATGATTCAGAAATGCTGAATGGGGCTCTTTGCCAGAGTGTGCGTGGCGACTGCGGTCGTACAATGCAATCCTCTGCAGCAGAGGCTAGAGGCTCTGCTAGTTTATTCAAAAGAGGCTGAAGAGGTCGTCCACACACACACACGGGGAGGAAATGTATTGGGGGGAAGTGGGAGAAAGTGGGAGAAAGGAAGGCGCGCAGCCCGGGGCTCCAGCATCCCCGAAAATGCAAGTGCAAAGAAACATGCACACGCTTTTGCCCCAGCTCCCCACTCCAGGAAACGGAGGCGGCCGGTAAAGGAGCCAGCCCGAGCAAGCCTGCAGCCCACAATTTTTTCTCTCGTCTTCAGAGCTCAGGAGGAGAGCAGATCACGGGGGAGCGGGAGGAGGAAGCACAGGCAGGCAGGACCCTTAGAAATCGTCAGAGGTGTCCGGCACATGCAGACATGCGTGTGCATGTGTGCCTGTGTGCATGTTGCAGTGCCTCCTGGCTCACAAAAGTCCAGTGCCAGCTTTCAGAGCATGGGCTTCGCAGGTTGATCTTCCCCATAATGAGGTCTGGCGAGAGCAACCGGAAGTTGCTTCGTCAAGGGCCGGAAACAAAATGACGCCCAGGGACAGTTAAAAGGGTAGCGACAAGGGAGGATCTAATGCCAAAGAAACTGAGCAGCCAAAAAAAGTCGCTTTAAAGGTAATACATGGTAGGAGCAGAAGCAGATTTTAATAGCAAATGCTGGTTTTTATCGCAGCCATTAAATCCACAGTTAAAGGCAAGAGCGGTAGTATGCACGCGGGTTGGGTAAAATGTCAAGTAAACGGTCCAAATTAAAAGGATCTGCATTTTGCGCCAGATGCACATTTTCTTGGCGTGTAAACAGGCCCTAAGAGCAGCCAGATATATACCTCTGGGAGGTTCACAAGCAGGATATAAAGGTAACAGCATCCTGGGGGAAGGGATGTAGCCCTGCAGTAGAGCTTGCATATGCTTTGCATGCAAAAGGTCAATTCCTGTTATCTCCAGGTAGGACTGGGAAAGGCTTCTATCTGAAACCCTAAAGAGCAGCTTTCCGTCAGCATTGACATTAATGAGCTGAATCAACCAACAGTCTGGTCTGACTTGAGCCGTGTACACGCTCCTGTCTACTCTTCATCCAGTGTGCTCCCACTGCTGGTCTGTGGGCACACTAGTTGCTTCAAAAGTAGCAAGAACGTTTTTTCTGGTTGTGTTTTCAAGCAGTTCTGCCCTTGGCTGGACATACCTCCCTTTCCCATAGCTGACTTCAGATCTTTCAGAACCGACCACATCAAAGTGTTGGGCCACTCACTGTCTCTGCCTGACATTACAGCAAAGCATTTCCATTGGCCACACCTGGAGGGGAAACGGGTTGATCTACCAATCAGTTGTGAAATTTGTCTGAACCTGAATTAAAATGCACTTGAGCTGATTTGATCAGGTTTTAGAGTAAAAAGGGGTGGAGTTCAACTAGCATTGTGTGCCCCTGTTTTCAGAAAACAGAGGTGAAGATGGAATGGAACCAGCACAACAGTAAGTGTGTCTCTACCCCTGGTTTGTAAAGTGGTGTACACATGAAGTTAGTCACAATACATATCTATCCTGTATCCTGTCATTTATTATGAAATACTGCATTTTGGTCCTTTCCCTCCCAAACCAGCTTGGATCCAAAGTGAGAAAAAGAATAACCTAACTGTGTTTTAAGCCACTAATATGTACATAACCTCAGTATAAGGGACAAGGTAGCTTTCTATGTTCATATGATTGTCACCAGAATTTGGCTTTCATGCCAGATATGCACATGGATGTCCAGTTTACATATTATTGCACAAGAACAGAAGAGATAAACGTCTTTTTATACGATAATATCAACAAACTGTTAATTAGTAGGCCCTGAATTATTTTAGGATATAGTAATCAGGTTAATGAATAGTAAATGAGATGCAGGCTTCTTTCAAGGCAGGATCCTCTCAGATTGTTTTAAGAGCTTGATAACAGTTGTCTTAATATAGCTTCCCTTCAATTTTTCATTTCTGATAAATAATAGTGCAAAGTGGAAACTTTACTGTATCGTTTTATATTACTCTCAAAGTCTAATAACTCCGTTCTGTCTCTCTTGTTCAGTTGCCACTAAGCACCAGCAACTGATGGTTTTAACAAGCTAATGTTTCATCTGTGGATACCAGAGCATTAATACCGTAATATGCCAGTTGGGGGGAATGAGCCCATGTGCAGCTACAGTTGCCTGACACAGCTTCTCCTGCCGTGGCCTATTAAAGCCAGTTTACAAGTGCATGCCAAACTATGACCTCTTTCGCAGCCATCAGTCATTGGACAAGAACCCTCATGGCAGAAGCAACAGCATCTCTCATTAAACACAATGTTATAGGCATGTTATGGTAATGTTTCTTCAGAACTTTAGGGTTTTTTGTTATTTATTAATTTTATTAATTTATTAATTTATTGTTTGATTTATATCCCACCCTTCCTCCCAGTAGGAGCCCTACTTTCTTCTAATCAATCTTAGAATAATGCAATTTAGAAGTATAATGAATGAAACTTCCCCTTAACTGTTTCCCTTTATTCATTTTCTTTCAAACTCTGCCCCCATTAGAAAATAAGAACATAACATAAGAACATAAGAAGAGCCTGCTGGATCAGGCCAGTGGCCCATCTAGTCCAGCATCCCACTCTCACAGTGACCAACCAGGTGCCTGGGGGAAGCCCGCAAGCAGGACCCGAGTGCAAGAACACTCTCCCCTCCTGAGGCTTCCGGCAACTGGTTTTCAGAAGCATGCTGCCTCTGACTAGGGTGGCACAGCACAGCCATCATGGCTAGTAGCCATTGAATGCCCTGTCCTCCATGAATTTGTCTAATCTTCTTTTAAAGCCATCCAAGCTGGTGGCCATTACTGCATCTTGTGGGAGCAAATTCCATAGTTTAACTATGCGCTGAGTAAAGAAGTACTTCCTTTTGTCTGTCCTGAATCTTCCAACATTCAGCTATGTCAAATGAGGTTATAGCTCATGCATTCTATTGGTGATATATCGTGCAACACACAAAGGGATAACTCTGCATTCTAAGAGTAAATCAGTATGAAAGGGGAGTGTATTCGCCATTCAGAAGAGTCTTCTAACATGCTTTCTTCTCCTTTCCTGCTGATTGCAGCCAATTAGAGTGAAAGGAGGTGAGTTGGCCACTGAGATGACTCTTCTCAGTAGGTAACACTCTCCCTTTTCATGCAGATTGGCATCTAGGGATGTCTGTTGTTGTGGGAGAAGGCATTAACAAGGATCTCATTCTCAACCCAGCAGCAAAAAAGAGGGGAGGGGCTGTGAATAACATTAAATGTAAATGTACTGCCTTCAAGTCGATTCCAACTTATGACGACCCTATGACGAGGGTTTTCATGAGGCTGAGAGGCAGTGACTGGCCCAAGGTCACCCAGTGAGCTTCATGGCTAGGTGGGGATTTGAACCCTGGTCTCCCAGGCCCTAGTCCAACACCTTAACCACTACACCACACTGGCTCTCCTGGGACTAACATTAAGAGACCTGTATTTGCCACTACCGTACTGGCTGTGCTACACTAAAAATGGCTTCTACATATAAGCTTAGCAGCTGGTAGACTTTTGTAGGTTGTTATGTATAAACCAAGTATTTGACATTTTTTTTGCTTACTTTTTGTGAAATTGGATCCCTCCTTTTTTGTGTATTCTTAAAAAGCTTTTTTAAAAATGGTAAACAATTATATATCCATTCTGAAGTGACCAGGGAAGGTCTCCTCTCCCTTGTTTCCCTTGTGTCACTTTAGAAAAATGTCATTTAAAAAATAAGCTTTGCTTGAGTTGCAATTCTATACACACTTACCTTGGAGTAAGTCCTACTGAAGTCAACTTGCAAGGAGACATGTATATGACCACACCGTTAAATACTGACTTTGCTCCATCTTTGGCCAAGGCCCAAGACAAATTGGGCCCCTTCGGAGGCATTTGGGCCTTGGCCAAGTTGGGTTGGGATAGCCACAGATCTTTATAGGTTGGGAATGGCATCCCAGAGTGATCTGGGCTATTAGGGGGCGAGGTGTAGGGCAGAAAGAAGAAACAGGCGTGTGCAGGAAGGAAGAAAGAAAAGGAGAAAAGGAGGTACCTCTTCATTGGAAAAGGTAGGTGCCTTTCCAAACTTCCCACCAGGCCTCTCCAAGCCCCAATGCCAAATTTCCTTTGTGAACAGCTTCCCTACATGCACGGGAGTTGCTCACAAAGGAACAGCACTCCAGAGCTTGGAATTTTATTTATTTATTTATTTATTTAATTGTATTTGTATACCTCCCCATAGCCAAAGCTCTCTGGGGGGTTTACAGCAACTAAAAACATCAAAAACAAATATACAAATTTAAAACACATCTTTTAAAAACAATTTAAAACACAATTTAAAAAATTCAAAACAATTTGAAACACATGCTAAAATGCCTGGGAGAAGAGGAATTCTCTTGCTTATCAGCTGATAATCAAAAGGATGCATCCTGTGCGGGGCTGGATGCTGCTCATTTGTGGGCGGCTTCCCTGCATGCAGAGAAATGCTTGCTAAGCAGCAGCGACTTGCAATGCGCAAGATGGAATTGTCCTGCTTCCCAGCTGGTAAGCAGAACGATTCCATCCTGCACGTGCTGGTTGCATACATCTGCTCTCAATTGGGGTGGGGAGAAAAGGAAACCCTTAGCCCTGCCTCCCAAATCGCTACAGGGATGGATCCAGGGCAGGTGGTCCCTCTTCAGGACAGGGTGGCCTGGTCCTCGCTGGGGCCCACAGATTGGGGTCATGGGGTGGATAGGAATATTGTGTAAATATTCTTATTTGTTACCTTACATAATCACAGTCATTAGTTAACCAAAGAAAGGCGCCATAGAAAACTATTGCAAATATGTAAAATTATCAAATCATTTCTCCAGTAAAGATGCTATGATAGACTCACATGCTCCATTAAAACAGGGACATTGGAAGCTGCCTTATATTGAGTCAGACTGTTGGTCCATCTAGCTCAGTGGTGTCTGCAGTGGATTTCCAGGGGTTCAGAGAGGGGACATTCCCAGAGGGCCTTAGGAACAGAGGAAGCTGCTGTAAACTGCATCAGACCATTGGTTCAGTACACTGAGTCTACAGTCATAGAATCATAATCATAGAATAGTACAGTTGGAAGGGGCCTACAAGGCCATTGAGTCCAACCCCCTGCTCAGTGCAGGAATCCAAATCAAAGCATTCCCGACAGATGGCTGTCCAGCTGCCTCTTGAAGGCCTCCAGTGTCGGAGAGCCCACTACCTCTCTAGGTAATTGGTTCCATTGTCGTATGGCTCTAACAGTTAGGAAGTTTTTCCTGATGTCCAGTCAAAATCGGCTTCCTGCAACTTGAGCCCATTATTCCGTGTCCTGCACTCTGGGACGATTGAGAAGAGATCCCAGCCCTCCTCTATGTGACAACCTTTCATGTACTTGAAGAGTGCTATCATATCTCCCCTCAGTCTTCTCTTCTCCAGGCTAAACATGCCCAGTTCTTTCAGTCTCTCCTCATAGGGCTGTTTCCAGCCCCCTGATCATCCTTGTTGCCCTCCTCTGAACCCATTCCAGTTTGTCTGCTCCAGCCTATCAAGGTCCCTTTGAATTTTGTTTCTGTCTTCCACAGTATTAGCTATGCCCCCCAACTTTGTATCATCTGCAAATTTGATAAGCATGCTCTGTACCTCCCAAACACTGACTGACAGCAACTCTCCAGGATTTCAGATGTGGTTCTCTTCCAGCCCTGTCTGGAGATGTCTGGGATTAAAACTGTAACCTTCAGTATGGAAAGCAGATGCTCTACCACTAAATGACAGCCTTTCTGAGCTCTCTTGTTCATACCATTTATATTCATACTTTCCCATCTAATATTACTTTGTTCTTCAGAGCAAAATCAAAGCTTACTTAATGAATGCACAACTCTAGAAAAATATGACGTGAAACCATAAGATAAAATCAAGTACCAGTCACTCCTTTCCATGGGTGCAATGGAAACATTTAGTTTGACAAGGAAGCTATCAAATATCCCACATAGTTCAAACAAGTTGTTAATGTGTGGGTAGGGAACTTGAAATGGATAGCAAGAAACCCTTGAGACTTCCTTATCTCATCTCAGAGTGCAAGTAGCTCTCGCTGAAAGTTATTGTTAATTCTTTGTAAGCAAAGGACTGAAAGAAATGTCTGTGAGCTTCCTAGTTGCTTAATAGCCCTGTTTTGAAGGCCCATTTGTCTTACTACATAAAACAGGAACAAAATTGTTTATGAAGACACCTTTGACAATGATTATGAGAAAATATGCACAATAGTGTGGCTTTTCCCCTCCATCAGCCGCCACATCCTGGATGAGCAGCTTAATCTAAACACTACAACTAGACAGTGTTGTCTTACTGGATCAGAGCAAAGGCCACTCCTGTCCAGTGTCACACAGGTGCCCTCAGGAATACCTATGCTTATTTGGAGGCATGCCCGTGCCCTCAGTTACTGGGGTGCGGGACTTAATTCTGGCTCTCACATAGGGTGAGAGAGAAGGGGGTGAAAGGATCTTCTTCACACAGTCAGTGGGGTGCTGATTTGGTCCCCCACTGGCTGGGCCACAGCCAACACCCCATCTCAAAGAACTAATTAGCTGTGCCAGGTGGTTTTAGGGAGTGGGGGGCTTGAAGAAGAAATGAGAGGGAACTGTTCCTCTTTGGTCTAATCCTAAACCATAAATAGGGGAGCTGACTCAAGGCCTCAGCATTAGGGATCCACAGCAGGAATCTTGGGGTGTCACTTTAAGACCTTGGCCCAGCTCAAATGCTGGTACACCTGCCACATAGACAGGTCATAGGAATGGCCCATATGTTCATGTCACTGTGCACGTGAAATTATTGCCATCTCCACCAACATCCCCCCAGAGTGCAGGCTGGGTGTTGGTATCAGCCAGCAGTCGGGTTGTTCAATGACTGGAACATTGTCCTATGCCACACCAAACTCTGCCAGCTGTCATCAATAACCAACAACTGTTGTGGCCATTTTTAACCCACTTCTGCCCATGTCTAATTCTTATTCCCATGTCCTGTTCCTATCCGTGGGCATAATTTATTTCTTAACTTCAAGATTTCATCCTTAAATTCTTCACTAAAAAACAAACAAAGAAACAAACAAAAATAACAACTTGCAGGGCTAGTTGGGATGGGGGGATAGAGGAAGGGCAAGCAGCAAAAAGAAAATGTCTGTGATTCCTTACACATAGTTAATAGAGGTGAGTTTCCTTCTTCACTTTTCTCAACATTATAATAGCAAACATTTGACTTCCGCAGAATTTCTGTAGAACCAATGTTTTATTTTGCGAATATAAAAGCTATGTAGTATGAATCACAAAATGCAGTGGTTTGGATTCTTAGAGCTCCTTGTGTGCATGGAAGCCACTTCCATTTGTAAAGTGGAGATGGGGAACACACCAGTTTCAGCTCATTCTCACCCCATGCATATTGTTCTGGAGGCTACTCAGTGAGCTGCAGTGGAAAGGGAGGCAGAAAATTCCTGTTGTGCAAACTCCACTTGTTTTTCTTATGATCCAAGCCATAATTCTGGATATTTTGTACTCATGTATCACATTTGATTTACATCTGTGGAATTCTCTTGATGGGTCATCCAAACTCAATCAGAAAGAAAGATGTGTCATACTTCCAGTGCAACACACAAAGGGATAACTCATGCATGTCCCCCACAGTTACATGTATGACATCCAGATGTAGAAAGTGCTCAGGCACCTCACTATTGGTAAATGTGCATATCCATTTTGGATGGTGGAAGTGCAAAAAGAGGAAGCACTACCCACTTGTACTTCCTTACACACACACACACACACACACACACGAGTTTCCTTGTAGATGGCAAGAACATTGGATTACTGATGGCCTCAGAGCTTCTGTTTTGTATGCAGAACTTAGGCTGTGTTTGTATTTCAAGCAAAGCTTAAAGCTCATAAATTCTGTGTAAGAGTGTGGAAATGACATGCAAATCTTTTCTGAATTATAAATGCTATCAACACAGAGAATATTTCCTATCTGTTAATGAATATTTTAACCAATCCAAAGAAAGGCCATGGAATAAAACCAGTATAACTCATAAATTTGAAAGAGGAAAAATTGAGGGGGAAAAACTCAGAAAGATCAAACAGGATAGGTACTAATATATAAATCTGTAATACAGAAACAGCTCAAGTTAACATGTCCTCTGAAGACTTAGGAGGCAGGGAAGAAGTCAATATCCAGTTACAAAGGCCCTTACATGACTGCACCATGGAGATAATATGCACATGGAAATGGACTGCCTTCACGTTGATTCCGACTTATGGCGACCCTATGAATAGGGTTTTCAGGGTAAGCGGTATTCAGAGGGGGTTTACCATTGCCTTCCTCTGAGGCTAAGAGGCAATGACTGGCCCAAGGTCACCCAGTGAGCTTCATGGGTATGTGGGGATTTGAACCCTGGTTTCCCAGGTCATAGTCCAACACTCTAACCACTACACCACACTGGCTCTCAATATGCACATAGCGACATGAAATTTAGAGACATGGTAACCCCTATAAAGGTGATTTATCTCACCAAATTTCAGATCAGTAGCTCCAGGGGTTTTCATGCCTGGTATTCTCCTTTATGGTGTTGTGCTTGCTAAATTTACACTCTATCTGGATCCATTAGAGACTGCTTTGAGCTACAGATCTGTACAAATCTCTACAAATTTTCAGTACTAGCTGAGCCGGTCTGCAGAGAATTGTAGCTGCTTCAACCCGATCTGGACAGATACAAATTGGTCTGAATCAGCCTGATTTGATTTGTGATTTGTACAAATACAGTGTACATCCCTAAAATATATAACAATTTACAAAAACTGTTGTATGAATTAAAAACTTATGGCACATGGTATGGCTTAATTTTCATCAGAAAATCATTCTTACATGGAAGCTCTTCCCCTGTTCATAGATGTGCAGAGAATAATTGATGCTCTTAGTGAGAAGATAGTGGATATAATGGAACACTTTCCTAAATAGGGCTGTACAAGTCCCACTGTGATGAAAATAGGAAGGCTAAAAATGGCAGCCCTACCAAGTCAAAATGTTACCAGCTGCTGGGAACAAGATTGTGACTTTTGCCATATTCACCATCTTGTGGAGGTTAGTCAAGGAGAGTTCAGTATTGGGTAACTATATAAGGTTGTAAGGCCCTTCTTTTTGACCCGTTCTTGGTTAGTTTGGCAGGAAGTAGCATCACTTCCTGTTGAAGGGAAGTTAGTCCAGCCCTTTGAAAAGCCTCTCCACAATAGCTAAGACATGGCAGCGGTAGAGCTGGGTAACTGAGGCAGTTATGTGGGACACAGTAGCGCTGGCAGTTCCCAGCTTTTTGTTTGTTTATTCCAAGATTGTGGAATGAGTACCTGCAAGAGCACTTGGTTGGAGAGTAGAAGGGGGAATCATATTTGAACCCATTTCCGCCTATTGCATCTCTACAACAACCAGTTATGGGCTGTTTTCTCTCTCTCTCCCCATCATTTGTTTGCTCTCCCCCTCCCCCTCTTTCCCTCCAACCTAACAAATTTCTACCAAAATCTCCATCACAAAATTCCATTTCCCACCAATTTCCATGATTTACTTCAAGCAATGTTTACCTAGAATTAGAAGGGCCCTCAAGATTAATTGAATTCTCCCATTTTCATGCAAGGTCTGCATAATAAATGCTTCACCATGTGTCCTCATGAAAAAAACCCCTAGAAGTAGGAGATTCCAAAACATCCCCAGGCCAGTTGTTTCTTCATGGAACTCTAAGAAATTTGCCAATATAAAATTTGAACCCATTATTTGTTCTCTTTGTGGTGCTCATGGTAAACATTTCTCCCCCTTTTTCTGAATGACAGCTAATTTCATCCTATGTGTAGCATTTCAGGAAAATCCTTGTGTAATAGATTAGTGACTGTTTGGAGTGGGATGGATAGTTAGAATGTCTGGTTCAAAGCTGTACGCTGAAAAAAAATTATTTATTTATTTATTATTTGATTTATATCCCGCCCTTCCTCCCAGCAGGAGCACAGGGCAGCAAAAATAATTCCTCAAACCAACTTAGTCAAAGAAAAAAAATAGGTATCTGGAGATCACAACACTCACGTTAAAAACTCTTGGTAAATAAATCCCTAAATAGCAGTAAGGTTAGCAACAAGGATTTTACTATATTCAAAATGTGTATTTCTTGATAGCGAGATGCTTATTACAGGTAGGTTTTTCATGTGGACCATCACTGGTAATGTAATGCTTCTTTGGGATAATCTTGCTCCTTTTGACTTAAAGGTTGTTTCAGGATTGGGTGAGACCTCCTCTTAAAATGGGAATCCCATCATGGTTCCGAGCATGAACTAGACCCAGTGGGAGATGCTGCGCCTGCAGGGAACCTCTGAGACCACACTCAAGGACAATATGCCGCCTAGGGAACTGCGGAATTGGGGGATCTGATCTTATTTTTCAACTCTGATACCCCCAACAATACTACTTGGTTTCAGAACAGAGATAGCAATAAGCTGAAATGGATACTCATATTCAGTGTCACAGTGATTGCCTGGTAGCTCAAGGGGGAGAGACCATTACTATAAGTATGATTTGGATTAGGGCTCCACTACCACACCAGGAAGGATGTGTCAGCTGGGCTGAGTACATAAGCCTCAGTTGATTCCTGGAAGAGGTTAGTGCAACCACCTCCATTTGTCCCAATCTAGCTACCTTCTAGACAGCTCATCTCAAGCTCAGTACTAGGCCCTCTAATTGCCAACACTGCAATCCCCTCCTGGTCAGGACTCTCCCTGCCCATTCTCCATGGAACCTTGCTGGCTTGGCTAGACCTTTGCTATGAATGCCAGAATGTGACAGGTGGGGGATGAACAGAAACTAGGGCCTACTTCTCATGGTGGTAAACAGCTTCTGATGCTCAGACTACAGGAGGAAGCCTCACATATCTCAATGTTTCTCCACACAAAACATTCCTGGCATGTGAAAAACATGTTCTGCACATGACATACCAAGAACAAGAGTTCTAGCCTAGCATTCTCACTGACATGCTAGTTCTCTGTGTGGAGGAGCATGCAATCATGTGAGTGTCCTCCGCAGTTTGAAGTGGCATAACCCAGACACAAGTTTACTACATCACTGAGAATTTAGCCTAGTTGAAGCAGGAAAAGAAATCAAGATCAAGAAGAAAAATGCCAGCCCAAAAGAAGATTCAGCTATCATGAATCTGTGTCTTAATGTAGAACATTTGAATGAGCAGTAATTCCTGCTTGATGTTAGTTGCTGTCACAGTTGCCACAGCAAACCAATCTACTTTGCAGAAGCTCAGCTGGTAGTGGTTAGCTTGACAGGTCAGCAAAGTAAGCTATGAAATTTAAGTTTGAGTCTGTTTGGGCACACAAGTTCCATGAAAGAGCGAGAGCTAAGACTACACTGGAATTAGGTATGATAGTGCTGACTTCATGAAATATTTTATCAAGATTTTGCTCCTGCGCACAATTACTTTTGAGTAAAACCTGCTTATACATGCTACGGTGTCCACATGACAGTTCATACTTTGGAGACTGCCTCTTGCTGTGTGTCTCACTGCAACGAGACCCACTAGGGATGCCCTCATAATGTGTACAACTGGGTTTGCAAGGATACAAAGAGAGGCATTCTTAGTGGATGTCCTCAGTAATGGAAAGTCCTTCTACTGCAGTCTCATCAGTATCTAAGCAAGAGCTACTTGTCCGGATTGCCTTTCAGGCTAAAAGTTAAGTCCTTAAAGAGTGAGGAATTTTATTAGATAAGATAAAATAACAACAGCAACAACAACAATAATAAATGAATCATCACCATTAGTAGTAGTCATTGTCATAGTCATAGGGATAACAGTATTTTGCTTTTTTTATCTCTCACTATTGAGTGTTTGGGAGGGTAGCCTAAGAACCAATTAAATAAATAATATAGGATCTAAATAAGTTCCAAATTTAAAAGTATATGTATTTAAGGTAGCACGTAAACCTCCTCAATTTCACATTTCAAAATAGCTAACAACAGAACGAGCCAAGAACTTACTTTATTGATTTGAGATGCCACTGCCTCACTGATGGGGGAGATGCTGATATGTGCACAGTTCATTGTTTAGAATTGAGAACTGGATGTATATGAAACAATTTCTCCAAGTATTCAGAGAGTATTATCAGAATCTTATTTGAATCTGCTCACTTTGCAAAAAGTATTGGCTAAAAAGGAAGATGCCAGTAATATGTTCATAAATTTGGTACCAATGATTCTAAAGGACTGGTAAACACAAACCTCTAACCATTGCAACATACACTCCATATATAATTACTTCCATTTTGAACCTGATTTTCAGTTTCAGAAAAATAGATGGACCACACCACCATCCTAGACATCAGGAAAGCCTGGCTAACTCAGATATTTTTACAGCTTGCTTTTATCTCCCAGAGTGTTCCTGGCTAGCTCACAAGTGATTCATTATGTATATGACTCCTCCCAAATATCTCAGGTCATTACACCATTGACTTCCTTTGAGAATTGTTCAAGCTTGGATGCAGCCTGCCTCCATGCCTCCATGGAGTTGTTTGTCTAGCTTTATGCTCTGGCTTGTTCAAACAGGCTCCATTGTGCCAAACAGGCACAACCCTCTGTTAGAGACTGTTTGGGCCTGTGCTGCTACAACACTGAAAGTGACACACTCACTGTTGTTCAGGAAACCATTTCTGACTCAAGAGGCTAAATGAATAAATTAAGCAAACTGAACTATAACTGGGTGGGGAAAATCAAAGGATAGCTCATGAGTTTCATAAGTTATGAATTGAGATAAATCTTTTTGCCAAATTGGCATAAAATTTGTTTTCATGAATTCATATTTTTTATGTTGTAGTTTCATACTTTGTTATGTTTTATTTTTATTATTAAATGTATAGCCTGCCTTTACTCCCAAAGGTACCACAGGGCAGCAAACAACAGTGGCAAAACATTAAAAACATTTTTTTAAAGAAAGTTAAAAACAAACATTTCTAAAAGCATCTTAAAAACAATTACAATATGGATGTAGTAGACTGGGATAAGGTACTTCATATAAGATAAAATATAGTAATAAAATATATATGTTGTTGTTATGATGTGCCTTCAAGTCGATTACGACTCATGGCGACCCTCTGAATCAGCGACCTTCGATAGCATCTGTCATGAACCACTCTGCTCAGATCCTGTTAAGTTCAGGTCTGTGGCTTCTTTTACGGAATCAATCCATCTCTTGTTTGGCCTTCCTCTTTTTCAACTCCCTTCTGTTTTTCCCAGCATTATTGTCTTTTCTAGTGAATCATGTCTTCTCATTATGCATCCAAAATATGATAACCTCAGTTTCATCATTTTAGCTTCTAGTGACAGTTCTGGTTTAATGTGTTCTGACACCAATTATTTGTCTTTTTCGCAGTCCATGGTATGCGCAAAGCTCTCCTCCAGCACCACATTTCAAATGAGTTCATTTTTCTCTTATCTGCCTTTTTCACTGTCCAACGTTCACATCCATACATAGAGATCGGGAATACCATGGTCTGAATGATCCTGATTTTGGTGTTCAGTGATACATCTTTGCATTTGAGGATCTTTTCTAGTATAGTATACAGTAAAAAATGCAAACACGATAGTAAGAAAGAATACAGTCAGTCAGTCAGTCAGTCAGTCAATGAGGTAATCAAATCAAAGGGTATAGCTATGATCCAAAACAATTGCTGAACTAGTCTGGTTCCTTACCACCTTCAACTGGTATGGTATTTTTCTCTATAATGAGAATGTGCCAGACATCTCCACTCTTTTCTAGTTATGTGGAATAACAATTTACGAACAGTCTCCCGAACCAGCCCAAGATGGCAATACTCCTTTGAAGTAGTAATATTTTAAAGTATTACTCCTGATCAGAACAAAATTCTCTTCTTAGTGTACTATTTTTACAATTTAAAAAACAAATTAGATTAGGCTGAACACATGGACAGAAATAACTTGCATCACCCAATATGAATTCAAAACCAAAACTTTTCAATACAGATAGTTCATGCTGTGAGAGGCATCAGGTGACATGAAAACATGGGGGAAAAACCCTTGTTAAGTATTTTTATTTTTCTGCACTCTTGTCCTTAGGGTCAGTTTATAAAAATAAAGTTTGATAAAACATACCCACTTATTAATTAGTGAAATAAATATCAATTTCACCTTTTAAAAACTATTGTTACTGTATTTTCTTTCTGCCCTTTTCCCAAATAATGAACACAATAACCATTTGTATGGTGTTCCAAAAAGTTGTACTCAGTAAATGTGTGGGATGCTGAAGATGGACATGGCGAAGATGGCTATGAGCATCAAAAACTCCTGTACAAAAATGGAATGGGTTCACAGTTTAACTCCTAAAAAGGAAAATATTGAGAAATTAATCTCTCTCTTTCTGTTGCTTGAGACAGCATCCTTCTTTTGAAAGATTTCCAGAAAACATGACTGCCTTTGAGATGATAAATTGTATTTTTACAGCTTAAATGCTGTCCTGAGCAGGAGAAGAATTAAACATAACAACCTTGGTAAGTAAACTGAAGTCGACTGCTATCGGTTGGATTGGCTTTAATTTGTTTCAATAAATCTTTGAAGAACAGCAGGAGCATAAGCTGGTTGGTTTCTGTCAGAGCCAATGTCAAATCTACCATTTTAATGGCCTTATTGAGGCTCTTCCAAAATCCCAGAGAGGAAGGCCAATGGAGAAAATAGACATGTTTGCAGGTCTACAAACGTGCAACATGCCAACATTTGAATAGCTGGCAGAAGTCTCATTGAATTTGATCTGATTCTTATAGCCTCCCAAATGGGAAATATTAACACGAGGCATTTTATTCTATGCCTTCATTGATGTAAAATAAAGGGATAACTTATGCACCCAGGCTTTCTGTATTCTGGGCCACATTCTGTTTTCAAGAAAACCATGTTTTGTGGCTGCAAAAAATGCAAATGCTATATTAGGCTGCATTAACAGAAGTATAGTTTCCAAATCGCGTGAAGTACTGGTTCCCCTCTATTCAGCATTGGTTAGCCCTCATCTTAAATAATGCATCCAGTTCTGGTCTCCGCACTTCAAGAAGGATGCAGACAAACTGGAACAGGTTCAGAGGAGGGCAACAAGGATGATCAGGGGACTGGAAACAAAGCCCTATGAGGAGAGACTGAAAGAACTGGGCATGTTTAGCCTGGAGAAGAGAAGACTGAGGGGAGATATGATAGCACTCTTCAAGTACATGAAAGGTTGTCACATAGGGGAGGGCCGGGATCTCTTCTCGATCATTCCAGAGTGCAGGACACGGAATAATGGGCTCAAGTTGCAGGAAGCCAGATTTCAACTGGACATCAGAAAAACTTCCTAACTGTTAGAGCCATATGACAATGGAACCAATTACCTAGAGAGGTAGTGGGCTCTCCGACACTGGAGGCATTCAAGAGGCAGCTGGACAGCCATCTGTCGGGAATGCTTTGATTTGGATTCCTGCATTGAGCAGGGGGTTGGACTCGATCACCTTGTAGGCCCCTTCCAACTCTACTATTCTATGATTCTATGATTCTTTGATTCTATGACTGCCTTCAAGTTGATTCCAACTTATGGTGACCCAATGAATAGGGTTTTCATGAGGCTGAGAGGCAGTGACTGGCCCAAGGTCACCCAGTGACATGGCTATGTGGGGATTCGAACCCTGGTCTCCCAGGTCATAGTCCAACACCTTAACCACAAATATACAGCCCTTATAACATAATGATTACAATTACTTTAATTGTATTTTCTACACAGTAATGTTCAAAAAACGACTTCTGTCAATGACAGATCCCTAGAGATAGAAATGTCTGTCAATTTCAGTTATCCCAGTTTCTCATTTTATAAATTTAGTTTTCCACATTTCTGCAGCAATCTGTGATGATTTTTTTTTTTAAAAAAACAAATCCTCATGAAAATTCTTCACTATATATTATACTGTCTGTAACCTGCCCTGGGACCTACTGGCGAAGGGCAGGCAATCATCATCATCATCATCATCATCATCGTCATCATCATCATCATCATCATTTTTGTATGCAGCTTTGACTAATGTACACATTTTTGCAAGAATTTTCTCCCTATATATTGCATTTTTGTACGTTATTTTCATGAATATATTCCTTTTTATGCACACTTTCTCCATTTATATA